>NC_051289.1:25723261-26023261 GCF_015220745.1 Sebastes umbrosus
TTGTTTTGCACATAGTACATTTGCATAAAGCAGCATATTTGTCCACTACCATGTTGATAAGAGTATTAAATACTTGACAAATCTCCTTTTAAGGTACATTTTGGACGGATAAAAAATGTGTGATTCATTTGCGATTAATCATGAGTAATCATGGACAATCATGCGATTAATCACGATTCAATATTTTAATCGATTGACAGCCCTAGTTAAAGTAACTATGTTTGATATGTTACTGGCATAGTTAAGTACGTAAGTTATGTTACAAAACTACGGTAAAATAAGTCAACGTTGACTTGGTTTCACATGAGACACAAACAGCGGTCTGATAGATAGATAGATATATAAATAGATAGATGGATAGATAGATAGATAAATAGATAGATAGATATTAACTTCATTGATCCTGGAGGAAATTCAAGTTTCCAGCATCACAGTTCCATAGTGCAAAATATGTTAGTAAAAAGGCACAAGTTAGTAGCACAAAGTAGAAAGTATAAAAAATATACCAGTAATAAAAATACCAGGAGATGAAGGAAACTGTTAAAACTGAATATAGTGCAGAAGAAACTGTTAAAACTGAATATAGTGCAGGGTAACAACTGAGATACGGGACTATTAAAAATGTGAATATAGTGCAAAAAGTGATATAGTGCTGGATAATAAAATGTAGGAGATATAGAGACCAGAGGTAGAGAGTTTTTAAAAAAAAAAGTTACGAGTTTCTTTTGTAATGGCGAGTCATCAAAATTCGCCATGCCGCCACGGCGCCGCCATTCGACGAAACCTCCCAATCTTCACAAGGGAGCATCATCAAGGTCTTAAGGCTTTCCTGACCTAATGTGAGGTGGATCTGAGTAGTTTGTGAGGCAGAGTACATCAACATGCAAAACATGACAAATCCTGTCAATTTTTACTGCGAGCCAAAATTTGCATGTGGATGTCGTCAGACAGGGACTTTTATCAGGCATGAGAAATTTTGGAGCAGATTGGTTAATGTTCGACAAAGTTACAGCAACTTCCAACTTACAGCAACGTTTTTTGGCGAAAGGTGCTTTTTCGCCGCTATGCCACAGCAACATAGTTCCATAAAAATGGAAGATTTGACCAACTTTTCATCACAAAGGTCTTAAGACTGTACTGACCAAAATTGAAGTCGATCGGGTTAAATCTCTAGGAGGAGTTTGTTAAAGTATAGTGCCTCGAAATTGCAAAAAAAACCCGAAACAAACACATTCAATTCAAAATGTCCAACTTCCTGTTGGGTGTCTGGGTGAAAGTCTGTGTTTGTTTGACCGATCCATCCGATCCGACCTCCTCCCTACACGGACTCCTCACTCTTTATTCTACGTCAGTTGCTCTGAGCATCTAATAAAAAACCTGGATGGGTTTACATTGGAGTTAGTTGAAAGCCCGGTGCGTCTCATACAGACTCTAAAGGGTGCCTCGTTGCGTCGGTATCAGACGCCGAGGGGCGCTGAGCAAGCGTCGGTATTTGACCAGTTGGGAGTGAAAACGTGTTGGCGTGACTTAAACCTACAGCATGGTTAACACTAGGACCACCATAGCCCACGTCATTGTGTATGATATGTTTCCCTCCTGCCCCAACTTCTCCTAAATGCTTATCCTGCACATGCCTGCATTGTCATATTGATCAAATAACATTTAGAAAACCGAATAGATGGTTTAGACGATTTTTTCATGACAAAAGCGCCCTTTACTCACCAAGAGTAGCACCGATTAACATTGGTCCTCTCCTCCGACTCTCGTCGGCAGCTGAATTGAGGCATTTGCATAATGTCCGTATAGCGCATTGAGACAATGAACTGGACATAGAAAGTAATGTGCGTGCCAATATTCACTCACATGCACTAATAATCAGTTATAATCACACTAAGGCATGTAGGCCCACAGCATTCATCACATCGTATGTGTAAAATATCAGAAATGAAAGCAAAAAACATTCACACTTTTGGTTTAACTATAAAATGTATGTCCCGTGTGCACTATATGTATAATTAGGTTTTTACCAAATAGTTTGATGCTTCATTCATAACGTTGACATTTGAATTATTATTATTATTAATAACTTACAGAAATGTTACGTGCAGTCTTTCTGTCTCACAGCGAGTGATGCGGTGCTCTGTCCTCTCTCTGTAATTGTTCAGTTTACACTAAATGTTTTTAATTTACAAAATATTCTGCTTCAATCCATATTTGTTGATATTTAGCCTTTCAAAAACAACATTTTGTTCTGGTACACTGCTGGACTGGTCACTGCATCGGGTGGCAGCGTGAAAATCATATTTCAAAAAATAGATATCGTATAAAAATAGCACATTTTACGCGGCTAAGAGTATACCACTTCTATGTAGGTACCTTTAAAGTTTATTTTAAAACGGTACAAACTTTAAACTTTATAAACTAAAAAATAGTACCCCTAAAGAGCCTGGCGGTCCTAATGTTAAATTATTCAGGATACTCCTGTATTTTTATGTTGAGGAACATTCAGGAAGTCATTAAAAGAAAACTTTCAAATGGGAATTGAAAAAAAAATATGAAATATTAAAAATAGAAAATACTGTAGAAAGGGAATTGAATGTTATTTAATCAAAACTAACTATTCAGTGTGGGTAGATGTCTAGACATGCGTGTGTATATATATATATATATATATATATATATACCACAAGAACTGGTTTGTTGTTTCAGCTCCCCTCTCCAATGTTTGCAATGCTCTTAAATTCTCTTTTCTCAGTCTTTTATTCGGATAACCTCTGAGACTCTTCACATGCTGGACTCTTCCGTTCTCCGAGCGCTGACAGTACAAACATCAGTGTGAGCTACAGGTGTAGCCATAACTAGCACGGTGGCAGCGCAGCAGCAGCTACGCGGCTGAAGTGGTATATAGGTGTTGACTTCCTGTGTGAAAGCCAGCAGTGTTTGACACAGAGATCAAGGTGTCCTCTGTGCTGCTGGGCTGCATGAATACATGCATGACTTAGTGCCCATTATGCCAGAGCAGGTCCCATAGCTTCACACTGATCCCGCAGTGTGTGTGTGTGTGTGTGTGTGTGTGTGTGTGTGCGTGTGTGTGTGTGTGTGCGTGCGCGTGCGTGTGTGTGTGATCCCGCCGCTGTGACTAGGAAAACGTTACGTCTTTCGCTGCCAGGAAGCCGAGCACGGCGGATACACAGCAACCTGGCTGTTCACATTATGAAAATGTTATGGATGATATGGGAATGGCTTTGTTGTTGCAGGCTTTATGGCGATGCTGTGTTATGCATGAGAGCTGCATGCCTGTATAATATATAAAGGCTGCTGTCCAGCCTCAGGTCACGGAGAGGACAGGTTAGTGGTGAAGAGCTGGCCCAGGTCAGGGACTTCCTGTCTGGGACTGCAGTAGGAAGAAGAAGATCGAATCAAATATTCGCCATCCGATTGCCGAAAAATGCAATTCTTGCAGAAATCTCCAAATATCAAAAAGTTTTTCAAACCAAATCACAGCATGGCTTTTTCTACGGTGTTCCTCAAGGTCTTGGTGTCTTAATGTGGTATTTTGGAGGGATTATTGATCATTTTTTATCAATTTTCCAGTGGTAAAAAATAGTTAAATTTAGCACCAAGTCTGTGTAACAAATGATATCAACCCCAAAATTGCTGCAGCAACTTATAAGACATAATAGAGCATGGGGATGAGCATCATATACTTCTATCATAATGTTCTAAACCCTTATACACTTTCAAAATGTATTTTAGTTAATTAATTAATGAATCAATTCTTTTTTTGATGTCTTATTTATGACTAGAACAACTTGACACAGTGCTGAGCTGCATCACAAATTAATCTTCCGGTTCCCAGTTTTCAGATGATGTTCAGAGGGTTGTAGTGTAATAGGTTAATTTATAATATAATCTTGTATTTATAATAGACAAGGTGAAGTTTCTCTCTGCAGATACTGTCGTTGCAACCTTGGCCTATTTCGGATGATCCCGTGTTACGATCACAGTCATTTATTGCAACGGAACTATTACCACAAATGCCTGTTGTGAGTCAAGAGTAGAGAAAGTAGAGGCTCTAAAATGTCTCTTTCTCTTCCTCAGTCATAATAATTCCAACCTCTCATGGGTCAAGGAGAATCTACAGCCGCAGACCAAAAACAGTTTAACGGTCTAACTCCACACTCCAGAACTACAATGTTCACAGTCTTTGCAACATGTTTTCAGTAATAATACTCCAACATTTATAATGTGTTTAGAAACAAAACTCTGAATTTCCTTTACAGGCCTTTAAATAGTTGTTGAGACTGTCAGACCAACAATGACCCTAGAGCCATGTCTTAGCGTGGCCAAAACAGTGCCAACTCTATGTTCAAGTTGAAACACAGCTAATTCATGCTTGTTCACATCCACTCACGCCCTTGCATTTAAAAGTTTACTTTGCATTCAGTTGGGACCTTCTTTTAGGAGTGTCATGCCCAGCCATCCTCACCAGTCTGATAATGTGAAGCATTGACCTTACAATCATTAGGTTGCTTCTCTAAACCCAAGGTGGCCACTGAAATGTGATCATCACTGCTAAATATAGTCTATAGACATTTTCAGTATCAAAGTACCTACTTGTTGTTGACCTGATCCTGCAAGTGTCTTCAAGGTGCTTTGAGATACCATCAGCATACATTTGTTCATGATGCATTATCAACACTTTTGGAAAGAGACTTTGGAGACAATGCAGATGGAATTGTGAGATAATTTGTGTATTGTGCTGCATCTGCGAGGGTCGCAATTGTCCGCACATCCAAAGTGAAGGCACACCGTCAGACACAGCCTTATGCAGGGGGTTCCGTGCAGCACCTGTCCATGCACATCCAGATTTTTCTAACTACATGGACGTCGATGGGCGGAGAAAATGGAGAACTTTGAGGAGCTGTGAGAATGCAAAAGAGAAACCTGCACGGAGTATAAAAGGTCATAAAAGGTCCAAATGTCTCCTCGTCACGATTCACATGAGCTCATGTCCGTGCAGCCGTCCTTGCATAAACCCAAGAGTGCATTCAGCTTCATATGTTCCCTTCCGGAGCCAGCCACCTAAAAAGAAATATACTTTAAGGAAATAAGAGAATGTTTGGAACGGTTTAATGAGCACACAGGTTTGGAAGACAATATACTGTATAGTGCTCTAAATGGAACAGCTCCAAGTCCCAGTCCCTGCTCCTGTTCCGCCGCAGCCCCAAGTCCCAGTCCCTGCTCCTGTACCGCCGCAGCCCCAAGTCCCAGTCCCTGCTCCTGTACCGCCGCAGCCCCAAGTCCCAGTCCCTGCTTCTGTCCCGCCGCAGCCCCAAGTCCCAGTCCCTGCTCCTGTCCTGCCGCAGCCCCAAGTCCCAGTCCCTGCTCCTGTTCCGCCGCAGCCCCAAGTCCCAGTCCCTGCTCCTGTCCCGCTGCAGCCCCCAGTCCCAGTCCCTGCTCCTGTCCCGGCGCAGCCTCAAGTCCCAGTCCCTGCTCCTGTCCTGCCACAGACCCAAGTCCCAGTCCCTGCTCCTGTTCCGCCGCAGCCCCAAGTCCCAGTCCCTACTCCTGTCCCGCCGCATCCCCAAGTCCCAGTCTTTGCTCCAGTTCCGCTGCAGCCCCAAATCCCAGTCTTTGCTCCTGTCCCTGCCTCTGCCCTGCCTCTGCACTGCCCTCCGCTGGAGTTTCCCGGCTCCGCCTCTGCCCTGCCCCAGTGCCGTCCGCCGGAGTCTCCCGGGTCAGTCTCTGCCCTGCCCCCTTGGCTCGGTCTCTCTGCGTTTGGTCCACCTCTTAAACCCAAACCTAACAAGTAGAGCATGTTCTTGAAAAAATAAATAAATGAATAAAAAAATCGGACTTTTGGGAGGTTATTCATTTACATCGTTCTGTTCAGTCAGCCCTCTGAAACTGAACTAAATCAAATAAATATAATACCAGTATTACATGACATTTGAAACAATTGTGTAACATGACCTGTTTGGCTCTCATCTTCATTTCAGGGTATTTTAAGCATTATTTGTGCTAATCCTAAAATCATAGTCTGAATAAGTGTCTGAATAACTGGTAGTATTGTCACCATTTAACCACTAACCACAAACTAATGACTACTGGGTTGATGACTCACCTTGTCATCACCTGAAACTGTGCTCATTGCCGTTTCCAGAGAATAAGTGTTGTAAAGAGGGAGTCACAAACCAACAGGATTAGGAGATGAAGATGTAGAACACTGCAGTCTACTTCCTGGCTTCTTTTTCTCCATCGGAACATTTTTGTAGCTGCATCAGATCTGTCTTCTCCATTTTCCTCTCGGGGAGCATCCGTCAGTCGATACGGGGCTCCACTAAATGGGTTACTGTGAGCTAGTCGGCTCCGCGGCGATGTCTCAGGTCTAATCGAAGGCACAGCTAAAGAGAGTTAAAGGCTGTTTTGGAGCTTCACTTACTGTTTTTGGAAAGGTTGTGTATGTTCTTCTCTAGAAAACATTCCTCACAGAGACTGTGGAACACAGCAGTGGGCATATAATGAAGGCGTCTGTTTAATAAATAATACTATATTCATATTTGTGTATTTTTCGAGTAAGTTCCTCAGTTTGTCTTTGGTGTTATGACAAACGCCAAGCTGCATATTGATTGTTAAATAGATGAGGTCATTGGACTGTAGTGGGAGCATGAATCACTGTCTGTCCATTCATTGGTTTTTGTATTCACCCATTTATTCCAACACCAGCAGGGGGATCTTAGAGGAAAGATACTGTACATCTCCAACACTTCCTGGTCCAAAGGAAGGGCTCGACTGCAGGTCCGAACAAGATGACTCATTAGTAGTAGTAGTAACCAGCTACAGTCTTGTTTATTTCCCTTGGAGTGACAGCCAAACAAAAAGTTAGCCGTTGCTATTTTGGAGCTGTAGCACCACCATCATTCTCCTCCATCATCTCCATCATTCAGCCTGTGACATACCAGGAACATCAGGAGCGCGTGGCGGCTGCGTTACCTGTTGTTTTTTATTTTGGCGTCCGTGTTAACAGGTTGGAGCAGCCATACTGTCCGTGCGAGGGCAGTGCGACTCACGCTCGTCTCAGCTGTGTCTCTTCTAGAGAATAGAGGTCTCGCCTATTTTTGACGCGTGCCGCACGCGTTTCACAGCAACAACAGACAGTGAAAGTGATCTATTGACTGTATATTGACATCATACCAGCAAGATTACTACAGTTTCAATGTCTATCTGTAGAATATGTTGCGGAGATGAAAAAAAGTAAAGATTTATTTTTAAATCAACACTTCCTGCTTTCATTTCGAAATAAAAGCCCTCAAGGCTTTGAGTGGACAAAATTCCTTCATTTGTTAACACGAGGCTTTAATTCTGAAATATGTGCCGGACAGTGTTCTAGAACATGCAGTGACTTGGAGAGCTCCATGAATGAATATAGTACAGAGTTTTAATTGTGGATTATTACTATTATTTACAAATTACCAAACGTTTCTTAACCTTTCTCTGTCTAAAATAAATATAAATGATATTTATAATGAAATGAAATGGCCATTAAAAGGCAAACTCTATGTAGAAAGAAAGGGCTGCCAGCAGCAGCAGTAGAAACGCAGCAGAGATGTAGCTGAAACGCAGCTGGTGTGAACGCCCGACGCGTGAATCACGCAGCCACCACGCCACGCGCTCCTGACGTTCCTGGTGTGTCTGGGGCTGCTCCTCGCCACCCATCAGTGTCGTGGAGCTGTGTGTATGAAGGTGCTTCTTCAAATTTGAATTGGAGTTCTTCACAGCTGACAGACGCTTATCCCCCAGACACAATTTGAATTTCACTGTGATGTTCTTGTAATGGATTGCTTATTTGTAAACGTAACTAAATGACGGGATACGACAAAAAAGTATTCTGAGTATGTGTCACCCCCAACACAGGCCAAATGAAACTTGGCTGTTGAATGTGTTTTCTGCAGCTGGTGTGTGTGGAAACTCCACTCTGTAATAATATATGTCCACAGGGGCGTTTTTATTATCGCCTGGCTTCCCAGCATTGGAGGCTCGATGGGCTACCACTCGACACAAGGCACCTGATTGGATGAACGCTTTCCCTCATTGCTGCACCAAGCTTTCAAACCGGAACCAACACGGCGGCTCGTTTGGAAACTTTCTTCTCTTATATCACGGAAATAGTTCACTGAAATGTGTTTCCAATAAGCCATGCAGTAGATGAATCAGTCTATATTTTAGATTGACAAAGCTTAGTTTAAAAGTTTTTAGAGAGTTTCCAGAGGCGGCGAGTCGCGCCGGATGCCCTGATTTGCATAAAGTAGCCTTGACCTCGACTTTATGCAAAAGGAGCGGTCAACGTTGAAGCCCCCATCTCTCGAATCACGCTGCCACGCTACCAGAATGCATTTCGCGGCTGCTTACATAGAAAGTGAACGGGAAGCGTGGTGAAAGGACGGAGGCTGTGGACATGTATCATAACACCACTGTACTGTGTTTGTGTAGTTCCACTAGAAATCAATGTCACTGGGGAACAACCACAGCTGGTTAACAGTGTCTGCTGACAGGTTGTTTCAGGGCTGAATTAGCTGGCTAGTGGTGTAACAGACTGTAGTTGATCTGTGATCCGTACGGAACAGGAAAAACTAGTTTGGGTCACAGTTGACCCGTTTCACCAAACCTCAAAATGACCACTCCAATGACACTGATCTTGGCCCACCTAGGCCATTCCACGAGTGTGGCCTGTCTGCAGACATGTTGTCTTCTATTTGGTATTTCCTCACTAAAGAAATGAATGACCTTCTCCCGAGCGTTCCAGATAACATACATTGTATTTCATCATCCACATAATAAAACTACAGAGAGCCTTTGGATGTTTGCTTTTGGCTTTGTCTTTAATCCTATTTTTCCTTTGATGCATTGGTGGTTTGCTGCTGCAGCCGCGGCGGCTAATCTGGCTCCGACTAATCTGGCTAGCCTTGTTGTTTTAGTCTGTTTGCTCATTAATGATGTGTTATTTACATTCCCCACGCCACCGCCTTTCGTCTCAGTTTCCAGGTGCTATTACACGTCAGGAAACTGTGTGTGTGTCACAATCAATTCATCACTCATTCAGTAAATCTATCAATACTTTATCATCCATTTCTTATAGTTTAGATGCTTTGATTAAACACGTAGAATAAAGAATATAGAAGGCAGATATAAATTAACTTGCAGTGGATGTAATGACGATTTTCTGTGAAACAAAACGGTTAGAAATGCTTCCAGCCCATTCCCCGACGGCCTGGCAAGTGTTTGTTTTTACCAGCATCCACGAAGCCGCGCTACTCTCCTCCCAAGTAAATGGTCTCCCGACATTTGCATCCCCCCCCTTCAATATAATCTCACTACTTTCAGTTATCACCCCGGAGCGTTCTATTTCAAACGTCAATGAACACACAGCTGAAAGAGCACACGAGTGCCACATCTCTCATCAGAAAATCAAAAGAAAATCCGACACAAAAAGTCTGGTTTTTATTGTAGCTGTCGGGACATCATGCTGTGCCCTCTAACTACACTTTATTACCTGTGAAATGAAAGAATTAATAGGGTGATGATGATAGGTGTGGCCTAAAGAACGCCTGGACATCCCATCCAGCTGGGCCCAAATGCGGTGGGTGAGATTTGGGCTTGTCAGAGCCCCACGTCGCCGTCAGAACATCATCTTTTCACTTACTCTCCTACTGTGAACAGATTAAAACAAGTGGCTTTGTACTCTGCCACGTAGCCTGTGGGATACATATTGAGGTGGGCTACTGATGTTACTACTAAAAACAGAGGAAAAACAGCTCAAAATGGCTCCGCCGTGGATTGGAACAAAACACTGCTAAAGGAAGCTTTGTTGGGTTTTTATGTTTTTTTATGTTTGCACCAAGGCTACAGGGAAATAACTTCTCCGATTGTGTTCAGCGGCAGTACAAACAGGATGATTGCGGCAGGCAGGCGAAGCGCCATGGGGAGGAAGCTGCTGCTTTTCTACTTAGCAATAGCATTAAGAGCAAGGAAAAAAATGCAGGGAGAGCATCTCTGGAAACAAAAACAGTCACAATAGTAAGACAATGTGTGTGTTTAGGGACCCTGGGCAGCCTCTGCAGAGCACGGTACGTCCACAATGAAGTAGACTCTTGCAGCACATCAGCGTTGTTGCAGTCGGGATCCAACCTGAACCCACCAACCAACCGATTTGACTGTTATCAGGCCATGAAATAGGTGTTATCAGTCCCTATAAGCACCATAGATGAGGGTCATTAGGGGCCTACTATACCTACTACATTGTGAAAGTGAAACTTAAAGGCAACAAGTTCTAACACGTAAAACTGAATGAAACCTCACATTTTGAACACAAAAAAAGGCATCTTTAGGTTTAGGCAACAAAACTACAACTTCTTTAGGTTTAGGCAAAAAAAACTACAATTCCTAGGCAGCAAAAACAATTAGGAATATGCTTCAAAACTGCAACTTCTTTAGGTTTAGGCAATAAAACTACAACTTCTTTAGGTTTAGGCAGCAAAACCAATTAGGATTATGCAACAAAACTGCAACTTCTTTAGGTTTTGGCAAAAAAACTACAACTTCTTTAGGTTTAGGCAAAAAAAACCTACGACTTCTTTAGATTTAGGCAATAAAACTACAACTTCTTCAGGTTTAGGCAACAAAAACGATTAGGATTATGCAACAAAACTGCAACTTCTTTAGGTTTAGGCAATAAAACTACAACTTCTTCAGGCTTAGGCAACAAAAACGATTAGGGTTATGCAACAAAACTGCAACTTCTTTAGGTTTAGGCAACAAAAAACACTTAGTTAAGTTTAGGGAAAAGCATCATGTTTTGTGTGAAAATAACTAAACAAATAAAGGCACTCCAAAATGCCTTAGGGTACATGATTGCATATGTTGATGGTGGGTACATTCTCAATCTGACAGCTGTACCACTGAGCAAGACGAAGCCCAATTGTCATCTTTCTCAGATGACGAGTTATAGAGAGATGGCTACAACTTCATTAAATGAGGTTGTCACTGTGTTCAGGCATCAGCTCATGATCATGGATAATGAGGACATTCAACGTCCCACCATCCAGAAACAGTGCTTGTCCAACACACCTAAGATGAATATCCTCAAACAGGACCTCCCCTTCATATTAGAACTGTTGGACAAGGCCATCAAACACACTAATAGTAGCGACGATGACCTCTATGTCCTAGTAACTGTCAGCAAGTTCGGACAGAGGGAGGAGACACCTGTTGCGCTGGACTTTATTGACATGGAGCGTGTCCACTCCATCTCGATCCATGCTGCATGCACTGTGGCAGCCAGGGACCCAAATGTCCACATGTTGTGGTCAAGGTATGGCCTTCAAGACCTTGTGGGATTTGGCAGTCGCATGTTTTCAGTGCTTTCCATGCATGAGGCAGTAAATTTCCAGACGACTTTGGACAACAAGCCCATGGATTTCAAACATCCGATATGGGCCTTGTCCAAGGGGAAGTGTCTTCGATTTGTACAAATGTATGTGATGTCACCACATGTCCACTTCCTGACAAAATACAAACATCCTGTGAGTGGGGTGATTGCTACATGTGGGCTGACCCACCATCAGACCCAAAAAGCGATGTATGCCAGGGCTCTGGCATACATGGATCACATGGACGATTTGCATTCAAAGGTAGGGGGTCAGCTCAAGTCCAGGATTGAGCAGGTTGTATACTTGACTGGAGCTGAGATGCCGAAAGTCATTGTCCCTGCTGACTACTTTGATACCGTCAACCTGGACCAACTCCTTAGCACTCATCCAGTCATCCTGCCATTTATTGACGGAGAGGAAGGGGGCCTGATTGACACATTGTGTCAGAGCATGGACTTCCTCACCACACTGCTGAGGAACACCTTCTAACATGTAAAACTGAATGAAACCTCACATTTCGAACACAAAAAAAAGGCATCTTTAGGTTTAGGCAACAAAACTACAACTTCTTTAGGTTTAGGCAAAAAAAACTACAATTCCTAGGCAGCAAAAACAATTAGGAATATACTTCAAAACTGCAACTTCTTTAGGTTTAGGCAATAAAACTACAACTTCTTTAGGTTTAGGCAGCAAAAACAATTAGGATTATGCAACAAAACTGCAACTTCTTTAGGTTTCGGCAAAAAAACTAGAACTTCTTTAGGTTTAGGCAAAAAAAAACTACGACTTCTTTAGATTTAGGCAATAAAACTACAACTTCTTCAGGTTTAGGCAACAAAAACGATTAAGATTATGCAACAAAACTGCAACTTCTTTAGGTTTAGGCAATAAAACTACAACTTCTTCAGGTTTAGGCAACAAAAACGATTAGGATTATGCAACAAAACTGCAACTTCTTTAGGTTTAGGCAACAAAAACCCTTAGTTAAGTTTAGGGAAAAACATCATGTTTTGTGTGAAAATAACTAAACAAATAAATATAATAAAACATAACAGAATAACTCACACAGGATGCAAACTTTGGTCTCCTGGGTCAAAGTCCTGCATTTTGTGTCCCATCCATCATCCCCCAATCTCCACCCCTTATGGAGTTTAACACTGTCTACTGTTGTGTTCTTTTACACCTTCTTTCAGTGATCTATCGATCGATGTGAATAGACGATAAAACCTACTAGTGGGCGTAGTAGGCCCCTACTGACCCATATCTATGGGCCTCATAGCGACTGATAACACCTATTTAATAGCCTGACAACAGTCTAATCGGCTGCATCAACACAACAGACACGCTGCACTGGTTGTACCAAGCTGACAAGCGGCCGAGCCGTGCTGCTCCCGCATCCTACGTGGCCTGGTCGGTTACTCCCTCAAATCATGTCCCTCCACTCAAAGATAAAAAATGATATATATATATATATGTCTTCAACGTCCATCTCCCAGCCTGTGAATGTAAACTATATGTGCTTGTCCTCAATGATTTGGCCGCTTGCGGTGTTCGATTACAATATTGTTGCAGGAGGCCAAGTTTCAGGTTTCAATCGTTGCAACCTGTGCGTCACTGGATGCTCTGAAATCCAAAGAGAAACACAATCCACGTTCCTACAGGAGAGGATGTTCCTGTAAGTTAAAATGACAGTTTAGTTGTTGTTAGTTCATAGGTCACAAAGTTGTAAGTGGCGAGAGAGTGCCATTGAGCCGAGTTAACGCTGGAGGACAGCAGTCATTGTTATCGAATAAAGTGACTTAACAATTTTGCATATTCCGTGGCAGCACCCCCCCCAGCTCTAAATCATCTTACAACGTGTGTGTGTGTGTGTGTGTGTGTGTGTGTGTGTTGCTCTGCCAGCCACGGTGAAGTGGAGAAGCTGCTGATTGCTGATCAGTGTTAAGCTAATGCTAGCCTACAGCTTCACCCTGTCTTTAAAGCTGAGTGGGGCCACTGCTGATTGTAATGGAGGAGTCCAGCTCTCAGCACTCTGTTGGCACAAGTGGATCACAGCTGATTGCTTTTCAGCACAGGAGTAATACTGTACCAGAGAGAGAGAGAGAGAGTGTTAGCCTAAATAATGGTTGATCGAGGTTATGTCAGTGCTGGTTCACAGACAACAGTGACGAGACGAGAAGTAAAGGTACAGGACACTTGATTTGGAAACGATTTGTAGGAAAGCAAGTGATTGCATTGCATTTATTACATAAATGTTGAGTTTTCTTATGAAAGTCCAGACACCAGCATTGTATGAGCATTCCTATTGGAATTGCAAATAAAATCATGAAAAGGTGTAGGTTGCCATGGCGATATACAAACATGGAAGTAGAGGTAACACAGACATACAACTACTGTATTGAGCTAGATGAGCTCGTAATGACCAGAACACCGTCACCATGTTGAAATGGAAG
Organism: Sebastes umbrosus; assembly: GCF_015220745.1. NCBI lineage: Eukaryota > Metazoa > Chordata > Actinopteri > Perciformes > Sebastidae > Sebastes > Sebastes umbrosus. The sequence continues at coordinate 25,737,144 of NC_051289.1, forward strand.
GATGGATTTTAGTTTGATGCCTGAAATAAGGTCTGTGGTTAACACAAGCTGAAGAGATTTTAACGTTTTGTTCTACGATATAAAATACATCAGTGAATTTTTAAGCCTATATGTGTCTTAAAGGGACTGTTTGTAAGAATCAGTAATGTCTTGTTAACAGCATAACCTGTGGCCGTTAAGTCAACACAAGTCAGCGTCCTGTTGCTCGCGCTTGTGCTCGCTCTACATAGACATGAACGAGCATCGCTCAAAACAGTGAGGCGACACACGTCAGCTAAAAGCACAATATCACTCTATATTTCAGCTGCTTGGCAGTAATGTTAACTGACCAGACGAAGGTCTCTCCATGAATCAATGCTGATCCTAGTGTTGGCTTTTCCTGCCTCAGCCTCCCGACCGCGGCCGGAGGGAACAGGGGAGACACCGGAGTTTTGGTCGGAGACGATAACGTTTCTCTCTGCGGAGCCCCGTCACTTCACAAGACACGGGAAACCTCTGTTGGTCTGGAGGAGCTGCAGCAGTTATTTCTGCACAAACGTCCACTGTACATTCACTAGATATTCTCAGAGCTAAACTAACTCTTCTGCAGTGTGGAGTGTGTGCACACGCACGTGAGAGTGGAGCGAGAGAGTGAGAACGAGCACGGTGTGTGAGTGAAGGCAGGCAGGCAGAGGAGCAGAGTACAGCAGAGACTCCAGTCCTGGAGACCAAAGCTACGGTCTCCCCCGCGTCCTCCGACCGCGGCCAACACTGTTTAACAGACGGGCTTCACTAGATACAACCAAGAGGTTTTGGCATGGGACACCGACCCGCAATGATTTATACGTGTAAGAAGTCTCGCCTATTTTTGAGGCGCGTGTTTCACAGCAACAACAGACAGTGAAGGTGATCTATTGACTGTATATTAACATCATACCAGCAAGATTACTACAGTTTCGATGTCTTTCGAATATGTTACGGAGATGAAAAAAAGTAAAGACTTATTTTTAAATCAACACTTCCTGCTTTCATTTCAAAATAAAAACCTTCAAGAATTCCTTCATTTGTTAACACAAGGCTTTTATTCTGAAATATGAGCAGTCAGTGCTGTGGAATATGCAGTGACTTAGAGAGCTCCATGAATTGATAAAGTATGGGGTTTAAATCAACACTTTCTGCATTAATTTAAAAATAAAAGCCCTCAAGTGTTTTTTCTGTGGATAGAATTCCTTCATTTGTTAACACAAGGCTTTTATTCTGAAATATGTTCCGGACAGTGTTCTAGAACATGCAGTGACTTGGAGAGCTCCATGAATGAATATAGTACGTGGTTTTAATTGTGGATTATTACTATTTCTTACAAAATTACCACACGTTTCTTAACCTTTCTCTGTCTATAATAATTATAAATGATATTTATAATGAAATGAAATGGCCATTAAAAGGCAAACTCTATGTAGAAAGAAAGGGCTGACGGCAGCAGCAGAAACGCAGCAGACACGCAGCTGGTGTGAACGCGCGATGCGTGAATCACGCAGCCACCACGTGAGGATGGGAACGAGGTGGAATAGCGATTTTGAAGCAGCGCGTCAACTCCTTTGTGACAGTCGGGTGCTATGTTTACCCAGAAACCCCTTCCTGCCTGCCCTGCCAATAAGCCAATGTAATAATCCTCACAGTTGATAAACATGACAGGGATTCACATCACATCAACCTCCTCTGTACTTATCTCATCTGTTTAATCTCCTGTTTCATATTCTCACCTGTTCAGTGTTATATAGCAACAAGCAAAAACAACACAATCAATAATGTGTCCACATCACTGTCGCCCTAATGGGTGTTACCAAACTAAGGTTCTGAGGACCACTCCACCACACATCCAAGCTCATTGATACATACGTTCTCATATAGATTAAAAAGCTCAAAGAAAAAAAAAAAAATCAATTATCTGCTTTTACAGAGTCGATGGTAGTGCTAATGTGTTACTGTAGGTGGGTTTGAACTAGACATCTTTTTAAGATTTGGTGCCTTGCGTAGCTGGCTGGTAGGGCAACATGCAGACAGTGCCTTAGTTAAGGGTTCTCCTCACAAACCAGGGTAGAACAAGTATTCAGATCTCTTAAAGTAAAAGTAATAATAAAGCTATAAAAGACAGATATGGATGTAAACTGCAACTTGAGTGGTTGCCAGAGGTATAAAACCATGAGTTGCTAATTCTAGGCTGCAGTCGAAAAGTCAAAATATTACATCATGAGGTCAAGGAACGATGAGAAGGAGAATTCAGAAGGACTTAGGAAAAGACAACCGTGGTGTTCAGAGAATCCGACTGCTCTTTCACTAGACTCCGTGATTATGATGCGACGGCGGCGGATGTTACTGACGTGGTTCTGGCGTGGTGAAACTACAATGTTCTGAAGACGGACTACAACATCAGCTGCTTCCTCCTGTGCGTTCTTAAATAGGTCTTTCAGTGACAGACTGCTTCACCCGCGGTGTGTTAAAGAGAGATACCACAGGTCCTCCTGCTGCTGGAACACTTTACATCAACAGATAATAAAGGTCATCTAACCTGACGTGGACAACCGGTGAAAATATCACTTCATTACTAATGTTGGAACTGAAATAAACAAAGGAATATATGATAAATATTGAGTTAATTGTTCGAGTTACGGAGAAGGTGTAGGACCATGCACTTCTTGTAATGTAATATGACATGTAATATTTTTTTATGTTGGTTATTTGTTAATTGATTGTTTACTGTTCATTTTATTTGTTATTCTTGTTTTTTTTTTTACTGAAGTATTTGTTACATGTTCAAAATAAATAATTAATTAAAAATAAAGTGAAACTAAATGATTGTCACTGTCCACTCATATTGAACATGAATCACAATTAGAAAAAATAATATGCATATTGTTTGCTGTTATGAACGACCGAATGGTGCGTCACTTTAAATGCTGCGGCCGCAAGCAATTATGGGATGTTATTCTCTCCTATCCTTTGGTAAAGGATGGTTCAGTGTATCCTCTGCTAAAGGAGATAATAAAGGAAGCACTGAAGCTCCTTTCCTCAACATTTAGAGGATTCAAACAGCTCTCATCATGGCTGCTACTGAGATACTTCCGGGTCATTTCACTCCGTTAGGAACCTTCCTAAGAGAAAAAGACTATTCCACCGCAGCCCTAGTTTTATATCAGACAGTAGAATAGACTTCAGACAGTCAGTGCATCCTCCATATAATGGGAGATGCTTCTTGTCTGTCAAAGGTGTGACTGCAGTAGTCAAAGCTGGACAAATAGGTGGAATAGCACCATTCAAATAAACGTGGCTGTTGTCTTCCCACATCAGGACCAACACACATGCTGTAGTGGCTGCTGATGGATGTGGTAGCAGTGATTTATTTTCTGATTGTAGAGAATGGGAGTGTGTGTGTGTGTGTGTGTGTGTGTGTGTGTGTGTGTGTTTTATTAACTGTTTTATGAAGAAAACATTATTAAACATTGTAAATCAAGAATGTTGATGATGTAGAAGAACGTTCTAGTTAATGTTGAATCAATCAGTCAACGTCGTATCCATCATATCAGAGGCAGGCGACAGTGACTGGGGTGAGTGACTGAGTGCCTCATTTGAACACACACACGCACACGCACACGCACACGCACACACACACACACACACACACACACACACACACACACACAGTGTAACAGCATGCTGACAACAGAGTTATCTGCGGAGGCCAGGCAGCAGCAGCAGAGAGCTGCTTCTATCTGCACAGGGAAGCCTGGTGGCTCAGTTGGCAGCTGGCTGCTGCTCTCCGACTCTCCTTAAAGGCAGCTTCACATTCTTGTGTGTTTGATGTCGACCAAAAAACAAGATGCAGGTGTTTTTTTGGAGGAAAAAAATAATATTCTCTCTGCTGACTTCTCTCACTTCATTCTAAATTTGGAGATTATATATATTTCTCCAGGGAGAGTCCTGCTTCACATTTATATTCCGGTGATATTGTTGACATAGTGGATATACTGTATAAAATATGTTCATTTTGAAGAGAGTGAGGTTATAACTAATCATTTTGAACAAGTGTAAATTGAGTGTGTGTTTTAGCTAAACTAGTGCAGTGTTGCTGCTCATCGCTCGGTGACTCCAGGGAAGTGAAGAGGAGTTTGGTTGTAACACTGGTATATCCAGCAGTAACAGTGAACTGCAGTTAATGAGCCAAGGTCTGTCCATTCTGGACGACATGCTCAACTCAGCCCTGAAGCCCCGCCTTCGCTGCTGCACAGAGTGCGTTGTTTATCAATATTGAAAGGTACTGGACGGGCGAGTCGGGGGGAGGAGGGTTTCCAGTTCGGTGTGCTGAGGATCTCATCGCTGCTTTTTGCAGATGATGTGGTCCTGTTGGCATCATCGGTCTGTGACCTCCAGCACTCACTGGATCGGTTCGCAGCCGAGTGTGAAGCGGCTGTGATGAGGATCAGTACCTCTAAATCTGAGGCCATGGTTCTCAGCAGGAAACCGGTGGATTGACTACTCCGGGTAGGGAATGAGTCCTTACCCCCCAGTGAAGGAGTTCAAGTACCTTGGGGTCTTGTTCGCGAGTGAGGGGACTATGGAACGTGAGATTGGCCAGAGAATCGGAGCAGCGGGGGCAATTGCATTCGCTTTACCGCACCGTTCTGACGAAAAGAGAGCTGAGCCGGAAGGCAAAGCTCTCGATCTACCGGTCAATCTTCGTTCCTACTCTCACCTAAAAAACTAAATCGCGGGTAAAAGCAGCCGAAATGGGTTTTCTCAGGAGGGTGGCTGGCATCTCCCTTAGAGATAGGGTGAGAAGCTCAGTCATCCATGAGGGACTCGGAGTAGAGACGCTGCTCCTTTGCGTTGAAAGGAGCCAGCTGAGGTGGTTCGGGGATGCCCACCCCCTGGGCGCTTCCCTAGGGAGGTGTACCTGGCACGACCAGCTGGAGGAGGCCACGGAGAAGACCCAGGACTAGGTGGAGAGATTATATCTCCACACTGGCCTGGGAACGCCTCGGGATCCCCCAGTCAGAGCTGGTTAAAGGGAAGTTTGGGGTCCCCTGCTTGAGCTGTTGCCCCCGAGACCCGACCCCGGATAAGCGGTTGAAGATGAGTGAGTGAGTGAGAATGTGTCACCTGTCCAAATTGCACCAACTTCGACATTCCATGGCAATGCATACGTTGGGCTTGGCGGGCCAAACCGGACTGAGAAAAGGTGATTGGGCGGTGACGTTCGCCCAAACACACAGTTTGGTTCAGGTAAAAGCAACAGTACCATAGAAGAGCAGGCAGGAGACGTAGTCATGGAGGCAGAGGATCCAAAATCAGGTAAGCAAACCAGTAGGGGACAGGCAGAAGGTCGGTCAAAGCCAGGCAGAGGATCGGGAAGCCAGCAGGTAGGTACCCACGGAACACACACACGAGGAGGAGTTTGGTGACGCGGTGAGAGTCTCTGGACCACCGGAAACCACAGGTAAGTAGAGAGGAACACTGCAGCGTCGCCGTCGGACGGAGACACAAAGCAGCCACAGGAAAACAGGAACCAAGAATACAGAAGCAGATCTCACGGTCGGGGGACAGAAGGAATCAGACGAGGCAGGCGGGGTTGGCAACAGGAAATCAATCCGGAACAAAGTGCTGGAGAGTCTTGCATGAGTGGCGAAGAACAATCTGGCAAAGAGTGTCTGTGAGGTTGGGGTATAATACAGTATACTGTCAGTGAGCAATGAGGACCAGGTGAACAGAGTTGATGATGTGGGCGTGACTGAAGCTGAAGGCAGAATTTGAATGCCAGGTGTAAAGCCTCATCCACACCAGGAACGTCAGCAGCGCGTGGCGGCTGCGTTACCTGTTGTTTTTTATTTCAGCATCCGTGTTAACAGGTTAGAGCAGCCACACTGTCTCACGCGCGTCTCAGCTGCGTCTCTTCTAGACTTTCGAGGTCTCACCTATTTTTGATGCGTGCCGCTCGCGTTTCACAGCATCAACAGACAGTGAAAGTGATCTATTGACTGTATATTGACATCATATCAGCTACATTACTACACTTTCAATGTCTCTATCTGTACAAAATGTTACGGAGATGAAAAAAAAGGAAAGACTTATTTTTTCAATCCGCACTTCCTGCTTTCATTTCAAAATAAAAACCCTCAAGCGTTTTTTCTATGGACAGAATTCCTTCATTTGTTAACACAGGGCTTTTATTCAGAATTATGAGCAGTCAGTGCTGTGGAACATGCAGTGACTTAGAGAGCTCCATGAATTGATAAAGTATGGGGTTTAAATCAACACTTCCTGCTTTCATTTCAAAATAAAAACCCTCAAGCGTTTTTTCTGTGGACAGAATTCCTTCATTTGTTAACACAAGGCTTTTATTCTGAAATATGTGCCGGACAGTGTTCTAGAACATGCAATGACTTGGAAAGCTTTAATTGTTGAGTATTACTATTATTTACAAATTACCACACGTCTCTTAACTCTTATCTTTGTCTAAAATAAATATATATGTTATTTATAATGATATGAAATGGCAAAAAAGGCAAACTCTATGTAGAAAGAAAGGGCTGACAGCAGCAGCTGCAGCAACAGAAACGCAGCAGACACGCAGCTGGTGTGAACACCCAATGCGTGAATCATGCAACCGCCGCGCGCTCCTGACGTTCCCTGTGTCCCGAGTGTAAAGGGGGTCTTAAAGTCGTTCTAGAAGACATGGACAAAGTCTGTTATTTTGAGGTCCCATTTTTATTAAGGTTATCCCTTTAAATAAGTGTGCTCATACTGGACTTTTATATATTATAATGTCTATTGAGCTAACAAACAAAGAACTGGACTGAATCCAGTTGGGTAGTCTTTAAGATGCCAGGATATTTCTAACCACTGCAGGAGTTTTTATCCACACAATGCACAATGCTTGGTCTCACAGTACCACCACCACCCTGCACACCCCCTCCACACACATACACACACACACACACACACACAGATTGTGTGGTGTAGTGGTACTTAAACAGCATAGCCCTCAGCCCTCCACTCTCCTAAGTGCTGACTAGAAGCTCCAGCAATGATAGTTGAGTTTCAGTGTATTGATTGTACCCTAACAGATTTATCCGCATGCAGAGGGCGTGAAAAAGAGCAATCACATGCATGTGTACATACACACACACAGACACACACACAGACACACACACACACACACACACACACACACACACACACAATAGACATTGCAGTGAAGTTCAGAATGGGTTGTGATGTAACCCTGGAGCGATGGCCTAATTGTTGTCCAGGTCAGGAGCATCATTTACAGAAAGCTCTCTGCTGGACTGGATGCTGTACAGTGTTCAGCTCCCTGAGGCTAATACAGAGCTTTCAACACACAATACAGAAAAATATACGCTGCCCAGCATTACATATTATGAGTGGTTAAATCCTTTTTTAAAAATCATAAAAACCCACAAAGTGTACTGCTCAGTGTGGCGCTCGATCGTGTCATGCTGGTTCACATTAACATAAACCCTTTTTCCCCACTATTGTTAAAAATGGAATAATTACACACTGAAATCAACAAGAATTACTAAAGTGTATGACAATTAAAACTGGAAAAATGCACTCAGCGCAGATCTCCGCCAGGTGTGTCTGCAACGACCGCTGTTGTAATGTTTGATTGAATGAATACAAACCACAATTGCCCCCCCCATCTAGACTGCAAGTGTATCAGACGCATTTTTTATTCGCACGTCTATTTCAGCTGAACTGCGGTTCACTGTGTAATGCTTGATGCTGACTGTTCAATGCTTCCTCTGAACAGAAACTGTCAGTCCTGCTGGGTGTTTAGTTCCATTAGCTTCCAAGACCAGCCCGTCAGGAACCAAACCCAAGACCAGCCCGTCAGGAGTCAGTTCCAAGACCAGCCCGTGAGCAGTCAGTTCCAAGACCAGCCCGTCAGGAACCAAAACCAAGACCAGCCCGTCAGGAGCCAGCCCCAAGACCAGCCTGTCAGGAACCAAACCCAAGACCAGCCCGTCAGGAGTCATTTCCAAGCCCAGCCCGTCAGGAACTAAACCCAAGACCAGCCCGTCAGGAACCAAAACCAAGACCAGCCCGTCAAGAGCCAGTCCCAAGACCAGCCCGTCAGGAACCAAACCCAAGACCAGCCCGTCAGGAACCAAACCTAAGACCCGCAGGTCAGGAGTCAGTTCCAAGACCAGCCTGTCAGGAACCAAACCAAAGACCAGCCCGTCAGGAGCCAGTCCCAAGACCAGCCCGTCAGGAACCAAACCCAAGACCAGCCCGTCAGGAACCAAACCCAAGACCAGCCCGTCGGGAACCAAACCCAAGACCAGTCTGTCAGGAACCAAACCCAAGACCAGCCCGTCAGGAACCAAACCCAAGACCAGTCTGTCAGGAACCAAACCCAAGACCAGCCCGTCAGGAACCAGCCCCAAGATCAACCCGTCAGGAACCAGCCCCAAGACCAGCCCGTCAGGAACCAAACCCAAGACCAGCCCGTCAGAAACCAAACCCAAGACAAGCCTGTCAGGAACCAAACCCAAGACCAGCCCGTCAGGAGTCAGTCACAAGACCAGCCCGTCAGGAACCAAACCTAACACCAGCCCGTCAGGAACCAAACCCAAGACCTGCCTGTCAGGAACTAAAACCCAAGACCAGCCCGTCTGAAACCAAACCCAAGACCAGCCCGTTTGGAACCAAACCCAAGACCAGCCCGTTGGGAACCAAACCGTACAGTACACATCCAAAAAGACACCTGCAGCTCGCACAGTAAAGCTCTGTCCGACCTGTGGTGTGTAGACCAGCACAGGTTTGGGTTCAATAATGTCCATAAAATACTGTAAGTAAAATGTGTCTCTCCAATTTTTTCATTTCGAAGCAATAAACATCATTATTGATGTTCAAGATAAACAGGATTTATTCCTCCATGATTTTTTTTAGAGCTAAAAATTGACCTTGCAGTGGTGTACGGCAAGTATTAACCACATATGCTGTATGTCTTGTTTGTAATTAAGTCAACACCTGATAAGTATTTTTACATGAATTGTTGTGGTTGTATTGATTTTAGAATCCCAATAATGTTGTGGGTCCACCTTTGGGTGAATAACAAAATTACACACAGGTTAAATGACTTATACGGAAGCACAGCTAGGAATAGGAGTAAATGATGAATGTTGAATTAAGAAACCTTTAATCCTCACTGATTTGGTGCCAGAAAGTTATGCGTGAGTGTTGCCTGCTCAGATGTTATTTTGCCTCCATGTGTTAGAATGAAATGCAGTCTGAAAGGAAGACACTGACAAAGGCCCCCTTTTGTCTCTCGGGCTGTTTCTGTGAAAGGACGACAAAAAGAATAAAAACACTCATAAGTGAATCTTGTCTGGAATGTGTTGAACAGTTTAAATAGTATTTTAAAACTGTAATTCAGAGCAGTGTTCCAGGTCAAGGCCTCGCTTCTAAAGCAGAGTACGAGTGGAAAAAGTTTTCTTTTTAAGTGTCAAATTCTAATTTCTATCACAACCAAATTTCAAAGAAACTGACTTTTTTTTTTATCTCACTTTCACTTTCATTAGGTGCACAAATTAGAACAGCACTTGAGTTTTAATTTTTTTGTCTCCGCTCGCTTTGTTTTTAACCTGTCTCATAATAATATCCCGCAGCTGCAGGCATCAGATTTGGCAATCAAACCGAGGCTTTCTGCCAGCGACGGGAGAACTTTACTTGGGAGAAAGAAAATGAAAAAGAATGTGGCCAGCTTTTTGTAGAGCTGTTAGACTGAGTAAAGCCATGTTTTCTGAGTAGAAGATATCTTTGGGAAAGCAAATCATTTTGCCATTAGAAGGCTCTAATGGAAGGCTTCTGTTTCACACGTTGTGGAATTACTTCCTCAGCTGCCGTGAGCAGCAGAAGGATCAGAAGTGGAAATAGATAACTGACACCGTTCCCTCAACCGAAGGTGGGAATGGATGAGCAACACCACGCCCAAAACAAAAGTGGAAATGGATAAGTGACACCGTTCCCCAAACAAAGCTGTCAGAGGACTGAAACAACACCCAGAGCTGTTCTATGTCGAAGCCTTGCTGATTTATTACTGTCCCACAGACCTGCTGAGCATTTTGATTTCACACCGTAGAGACCAGATTGAAAGGAAATTTGTTTTTAAAGCCAGTAAAAAAAATGCAGAGATGAAACATGAACGTTGCGTCCTTCCAGTAAAAGAAGTAGAAAGCTACAAACGAAACAGGAAACCACTCGTAGAACCACTACGCCACAGCCCTCACTCTCAATCTCACTTTAAGGTACATTTTGAACAAATAGAAAATGTGCAATTAATTTGCAATTATTCAAGATTAACTATGGACAATCATGCGATTGATCGTGATTAAGTATTTTAATTAATTGACAGCCCTCGTATTATAATAATTATTATAACAAATTTCCCATTTGAGTTTAAAATATTAGATATCTCTTGTTCTTGTTTCAACATCATGTGGAAGTTTCTCGTTATAACAACATACCAACTCTCATCGTGTTGTGACTAAAAGTTAGTTTTAATAACATATATGTTGCTTTTATGAAATAATGAGAACGTTTCGTCTGTTGTGTAATTTGGTATGTGGTAATAACGATAAATAGCATGAAAAGGATTGTATAAAAACTGGAAACTTATCAGATGTTTTTATTTTGTCATGGTGGCAGCAATATGTGCCGTAGTTATCACACTGAAATTTAAATTTAAAACATTCAAACTGAAAAAAAGGAAAGCTTTCATTTCCTGTTTTGATGGATGGATGACAGACACAAGGGCCCCTAGCTGTAAGTGTGTGTGTTCAGGGGCCTGTTGTGACATTATGATGGAATAAATTGGAGATATAAACTGGGAAAGTTCGGAAACTTGTGTTTGGTCGATTATCTCTCTGTTGTTACAATGCTAATTGGCATTGTATTTTACATGGTTGGAAAGCCTGTTTATTTACCTTCACAATGATGTCCAACCTGTAAGGATCATGCATTTGTGGGATGAGCAGCACAGCTGATTATTTGGGTAGCGCCCAAGAAAAATTTGCCAAAATGCTCCGTCAATGGTAAACAGTGTATTCTCCTGTTGGTATTGACTCTTGTTTTGAGTTGTTTGGTGGATTGGATGATTGAACTCTCTATCAGTAACAAGGAACAAACAAGACATATTGGCTATTTTACACTTCATTCATTTAATACACCGTTTTCTGCTGATGTTCTGGCAGTATTTGCTTTAAAGGGTAGCCCAGATGTCTGCTTTGACATAATGTAGATAAGGGATGTAATTGAACTCGATTGAAACATTGAAACATGGTCCATTCTTCCTGTGCTCTCTCTCCCTTCTCTACCTCTCTGTGTCATAAAAGATCAGAGAACACAAGACCGCCAAGGCCTTTGGTGAGGCTCAGCTATTCTTAACAGCAGTTTAGCTATCGTGGTTGGCAGTGAAAAGCAAGGTGAAGGGCAGCGACAAGAAGAAGTTTGTCTTTTTTGTTAAAGGCAATCGTCCATGCAGGAAGCTCAACCTTGGAAGGACATGGGGCTGAAGGGTGAAATTAATTTCACCCTGATCCGGGCGGCTCTGGCAACTTATGTAAGTTCATATTGAAGTCTAATCACACCCCACATCCAAATATGTGTGAAAACTGAAAAAATGCATGGAAGGATCTTACTGTTGTTCAATTCTCTACAATCTTTTTAATGTTTTTCCAGGAAAAAGAAAAACCAGGATGCAGAGGCCAGCAAAAAAGTGTTGGACTTCATGTGTCATTACGTCCGCACCGCTGACCACTTTTACGTTAGAAACCCAGACCACAGCGAGGTCTCTACCATTAGAGGAATAATAATCGACAGCATAAGCCATGAGCAGCCCAGCACATCTGGGGCACTGCTGCCACCAAAACAAAAGGCCAAGACTGAGGAAAGCACAAGCGAGGAGGAGACTGTGATCCCCTATCAAGAGTCGGGGGACTCAAGTTCATCCTCAGAGGAGGAAGAGGAGGAGAAGGAGAAGGAAGAGGAGGAGGAGAAGGAAGAGGAGGAGAAGGAGGAGGAAGAGGAGAAGGAGGAGGAGGATGATAAGGATTTACCTAAGGACTCTAGGAAGGACTCAGGGGAAAACGACACCGGGAAAGGGTCGGACGAGGAGCAGATGGCTCCACCCAAAAAGAGACAACACCACATGAGAGCATGTAAGGTGGTGCTCAGCCCCTACAAGAGCATTGAGCAGATGAAAATAATAAAGCAACAAGTTGCTCGAAAAATAAAAAAAAAAGTGACTTCACCAAAGTTGACAAGAAGTTGTCACTGACCCAGTTCGGGTCTCTTTTATTTAGTAGTTTAATTTTTATTTATTTTTGTTATTGACAAAAAGAAAGAAAAGAACTGTTGACATCATACGCCTTTAAGGTGCTCTTTTATTTATATATTCATTTATTATTATTAAAAAAAAATTGCATATCATAGGCGCATGAGGTCCTCTTTTATTTTTTTATTATTTTTGATAAAGAAAAACAACCTCTTCATATAATATGCCTATAAGGTGCTCTTTTAATTTTTATTATTAAAATTATGATTATTGATAAAAAAAGAAGTGTGGATATAATATGCCTATAACGTGCTCTTTTAGTTTTCATTATTATAATTGTGATTATTAATAATAAAAGAAGTGTGGCTATTATTTGCCTATAGGGTGCTCTTTTATTTTGTATTGTTATGATTATTGATTAAAAAAATAATTGTTAATGTGTGTCTTTTCTTCTTGTGTGGATTTTAGAATAAATTATTTTCTTATTATGAATACCTTTGTCCAATGGCAATACCCGAGCGATTAAGGACGAGGTTGTCCAATGGCAATACCCAAGCGATTAAGGACGGGGTTGTCCAATGGCAATACCCGAGCAATTAAGGACAGGGTTGTCAAATGGCAATACTCGAGCGATTAAAGACGAGGTTGTCCAATGGCAATACTCGAGCGATTAAGGACTGGGTTGTCCAATAGCAATACCCGAGCGATTGAGGACGGGGTTGTCCAATGGCAATACTCGAGCGATTAAGGACTGGGTTGTCCAATGGCAATACTCGAGCGATTAAGGACTGGGTTGTCCAATGGCAATACTCGAGCGATTAAGGACGGGGTTGTCCAATGGCAATACTCGAGCGATTAAGGACTGGGCTGTCCAATGGCAATACTCGAGCGATTAAGGACGGGGTTGTCCAATGGCAATACTCGAGCGATTGAGAACGGGTTGTCCAATGGCAATACTCAAGCGATTGAGAATGGGGTTGTCCAATGGCAATACCCGAGCGATTGAGGACGGGTTGTCCAATGGCAATACTCGAGCGATTAAGGACTGGGCTGTCCAATGGCAATACTCGAGCGATTAAGGACGGGGTTGTCCAATGGCAATACTCGAGCGATTAAGGACTGGGCTGTCCAATGGCAATACTTGAGCGATTAAGGACGGGGTTGTCCAATGGCAATACTCGAGCGATTGAGGACGGGTTGTCCAATGGCAATACTCAAGCGATTGAGAATGGGGTTGTCCAATGGCAATACCCGAGCGATTAAGGACGGGGTTGTCCAATGGCAATACTCAAGCGATTAAGGATGGCGTTGTCCAATGGCAATACCCAAGGGAGCCTGCCATCTGGTGGATAGATTGCACTGAGGATCCATAAAATAAATCAAGTATGACATATCATAACTGCGCGGGGGAGAAGGCCAGAGGTCCAATTATCGGCCCCCTCAATCAGAGTGATGTTTAGTAATTTTGAGCCTTTTCCCTGATTTTTAGGACCTCTGGAAAGAGTTCTTAGGGAAAGGTTTAGATCGTCCAATTCGAAATTTTTAGCCCATGTTACAGTCCCCGAATGGGACTACTTTTCTCGGCGGGACCATAAATACAGTTATGGTTCCCTTATAGCATTGAGATTAAACGTGAAATATTGCCAAATAGTTGCGTTTGCTTTACGCTTCAACAACAAATCCTCTGCCTCCTGCTCCTACTACTCTGAGCTGACGGACCAGATGCATTCACGGTCAGTATGTAGCGTCCGTCGTCTGACTATCGATTGATAGCATGTCGCTGATACGCCAAAATGATCAAAATGGGTCAATTATTTTTATTTATTACTTAAAGGCTACATGCCTCTGTTCTTTTTAATGTTCAAATGTTTTTAATAAAAGAGTACTTGTTGAATTACATAGGATTTATTGTTGTTGTTTTTTTACTTTGGTATCGAGAATCGTGAAAATTCACTGGTATTGGTATCGACTGATAGATTTCTGGTACCGTGACATCCCTACCGTAGAGGCGCTGTCACACATTCAGATTCCCGTCACAGACGTCCACACCTGGAGGCCCCCTCTCATCCATCCAATTTATTAGATCCCGGGGAGTCAACTTGGACAGCAGGGGCCCTTGTTAGAGATCATATTTTTAATCTCCTCACATGAAATGATTGTCCCCCTCATTCAACATTATGGATGAGATCCCATTAAGGAGCGTGCCAGGTTTATGTGTCACCAATGAAGCAATATGAAAGGAGCCGGGCGAGGAACAAATGCTCCACTCCATCACCGCCAGATAAAAGTAAATGGATCATGTCTCTAATAGTTGGCCCACTTTAAGACAGATTGCTTGTTAAATGATTTGCATGTTGGAGAGGGGAAGACAGAGACATTTAGTCATCTTTTTTTATCCGACAATATTATTATTATTTTTTTTTAAATCCTGTCTTTAACCCTCTTTGGGCTAACTGGTGGTGACAACCTTGTGGTTATCTTGTCACTCCAGCTAAAACACAGGGAAATGTTTGGGATATGTTGACATCTTTAATTGATAGTTTGCTGTCCTTCTGGCGGGGGAACCATATGCGCTCCATAGGATCTCAGCAGTAATGGATATTGATAGCCAGGCTGGCTGCTTTCACCGTGATGATTTAAGTGTTTGACGAAACTATTCCCCGACCTTTACTTTTCTCTCCTCTCATTCCTCATCTGTGCATTTCATTTGGCCTTCTGGTGCACAAATTGGAAGTGAACGTGGGTTCAGTTTATGTAGAGGAACAGACACAAATAGGAAATGAAGTAGCAATTGGCTGGAGGAGGGGGTGGGGGAGCCTAATCATGGGATTGGAGAGATTTATTTTCAAGAAAGAACTACTATGGAGAAGTTCCAAAATGCCTCAAAGTAGAAAAACAATTGTGGGTGCGTGCAGCGGCCCTGGTGACGGTCTGCAGATAATGAGGTGTGAGAGGATGTCTCATCTGGAAACAGCTCTGTCAACCTAGCTCACATCTGGATTCTACAAGTCTGCACACAAGGTGACATATATTCAATTAATTATCCTGTGGAAAATAATTTCAACACTTAGTTTTTTTTCCCCAGGTGAAGAGAAGGCTTCCACTTCACAGCTTCTCTCTCTCAAATCCAATATACTGCTTTTATATCATTTCAATTTGCCGTTTCCCCTGCCATCCATTGGGGGTGCTGTGGTGACTTCCTCTTAGAGCGGGTCACCATGAATGCATAAACAGGCTCATTATGTGTGTGTGTGTGTGTGTTATTCCATCCAGTCAGATAGCAGGCGAGCAGCAGGCTGGTTCCTTATCAGTGTTACCTCAGTATAATAACAAGACACTGATCAACCTGGATATTGATTCTCACTCTGAATGTGCCTGATCACATGACAGGAAGGAGGAGGAGGGGGGCCAAGGGGGCAGATTATATGGAAGCTATATATTTGACGTTTTTTTGGTTTTGCACGACTGTGTCTCAAAATTATAAACTTTTAAGTACGACCACAAAACACTTCTCATCACATCTAAGTAGCTCTGACCCAGGAAAGTCAGAAGTAGTATGATGGTCCATCTTTCCATTTTGGGGCTGTTCCAAAACTCACACTGAAAGCTCTGTCCCCAAAAGTTGGCAGGTTTTCGTGGGGGATGGAGAGCTGACCCGTGCCTGAGGATCTCAGGTTCCGGGACTGTGTGTATGGGTGGAGGAGGTCAGATAGGTACTGAGGAGCCAGGGCATTGAGGGATTTGTAGGTGAGGTGGAAGATTTTGTAGGTGATGCGGGACTTGACCAGAAGCCAATGGAGGTGGATGAGGGTGGGGGTGATGTGCTGCCAGGGCTTGGTGTGGTTGAGAACCCTGGCAGCTGAGTTCTGCACATACTGGAGCCTGTCCAGGGCTTTGCTGGGAACCCCGGACAGAACTCCATTGCAGTAGTCCAAACGGGAGGTGACGAAGGCGTGGATGAGGGTTTCTGCCACGGAATCAGAGAGTGATTGCCGGAGTCGAAAGGAAGAAAGCGGATTTGGTGATGAACTTGATGTGCGACTGGAATGAGAGAGACCTCCAAGAGTGTCGGAGGTGAGGGTGGGAACGTAGATGTACCGATGCATCACTGCTAACGCTGCACCGAACCGCCTGTCCATCTCCCGCTCCATTTTACCCTCACTGGTGAACAAGACCCCGAGATATGTTGGGGCAGTGACTCACTCCCAACCTGGAGACTGCAATCCAGCGTTTTCCGAGTATGATGGTCATGTTTCTAAAAAACTTCAGACAGTTGATAAATAACAAATACAAGACTGAATGCTTGTCTATACAGAAGGCGTTTCAGCCATGTTTATCAGTTGTCTGTCTCAAGAACACTCGTGTTTTAATCAGTAGGCCACATACAGTACTGTATGTCTATGCAGGCTGTGTAACGGCTCAGGTGTCACTCAAGTGTTATGTACGTAATCACAGTCTAGAGCTGTATTGAAGAGATAGACATTCAATTTCTAAATCAACATTTGAATGTCGTGCAGCTTTTTTTTTTGCATGTCTATTCATTCTGTTTTAACCTGGTATTTCTGCACAGTTGCAGATAAAGATCAGGCTACACTAATAATAATATTAGTATTATACTATTTGTAGAATTGGATTCCAGTGGTGGCTGGGTAGTAGTGATGGGTCAGGCAGGCGAGTGACAAAGTAGCGTTCCAAGTAAGTAATTAATAACTTAGTCCACTAGACGTGGGACTTGATTTGGGACTTTGTGGTCTTATTGTCACGGGTGAGTTTAAAGAGTGGACCCAAATGCAGACAGACCAGGTAGACAGATAAATTTAACTAAAAGCAAGCTTTTAATATCCAAGCTGAAGCAACAAACAAAGTGACAAAACAAAACCAGAGTCGAAATCCAAGGCAACAAACAAAGTCCAAATGAAACACACCAAAAACCAAACTGAGAACTAAACCAAACTACCAACCAGTAGACACGGGGAAAACGGACTGGACGAACACGGCAGGAGCGACGAGCAAAACGGGACACAAGGCAAACCAGGCATGAACGACAAATGGACTGACAAAGACAGAGGGAACACACGGACTTAAATACAAGAGGGTGATAGACACAGGTGGAACAAATCAGGGTGGCGCAGACCATCAACAAAGGTGGGAAAACAAACAAAGGTAGGAAGTAAAACCAGACAAGAACACAGGAGGAGTGAATTTCAAACTAAAACAGGAAACACTACAACGCAGACAAAATAACAGAAAACCCAAATCACTAATACAGAACTAAGATACTAAAAGGAGGACACAAGATCAAAACAAAAGGGAAACAAGTCCAAATGTCCTCTGGCACAGCCAGACCATGACACTAAACTTGAGACTTGACCTGGAACTTGTGCATCTTGACTTGATACTTGTTGGCCCTGACTTGGGACTGTCATTCCTCCGTTGGGACTTGTTGGCCTTGACCTGGAACTTGTGCATCTTGACTTGGGACTTGATTTAGGACTTATTGATCTTGACTTGGGACATATTGGTCTTGACTAGAAACTTGTGCATCTTGACTTGATACTTGTTGATCCTGACTACAGACTTGTTGGCCCTGACTTGGGACTGTCATTCTTCCCTTTGGACTTGTTGGTCTTGACTCGGAACTAGGGCATCTTTACTTGGTACTTGATTTGGTACTTCTTGGTTCTGAATTGGGACTTGTTGGTCTTGAATTGGAACTTGTGCATCTTGACTTGGGACTTATTGGTCTTGACTTGGACCTTGTGCATCTAGTAATGTTTGCAGCTGAGCTCATGAGCCAACACTCCTATTTGCCTGTTAAAGAGGCGGTTCAACTTAAACTGCCAGCTCCTCAGTCATCCCTGTACTGTACATCAGTACTACCTACACCATGCTGCTGTCAGCTGGCTGTTCTACTCTTCACATCTCAACACAGATCAGTGAGCTCATGATGACAATCACACACTGTGTTTTGAATGTTTTACATGCTATTTCATGCACAAGAGGTTTTTTTTTTAGGCAAAAAAAAGTTTATTCTGGTGACTCGATAATAAAATCCTGGATATAGAGCTGGGACTGACAATAGACCTCCTTTATCTAAACCCTTCAACCAGCTCTCCTGCAGTGAATAAAACATTTAAAAAATTTTAAAAAAGACCCACTCTGCTGCAGCTTTTGTTAAGAGCAAGGACCAAGTTTTGACCTCGCAGTCTGAATGTGAATGGCTGCAATCAAGCCCTGGAAAACTAGTCATTATCTGCCAGCTTCATTTCCAACATCTGCTGCTGCTTTCAACTTTCAATGGGCCTCTCTCCTCCCAGGGGATTTAGCTGCATTCAGATGATGTCACATCAGCGCTGGGAGGACTAACCTTCTCTAGCGGTTTGTTACTGATCAACATTCTTGAAATGATTCGGATCTGTGAGCTTGTGTGTTGAGACTATGTTTACTTCATGTCGCTGATAATCGACAGCTGTGTGTCCAGTGGAATCATGCAGGGTGTAGGGTAAGAAGGTCGGGGTGGTGGATGAGTGTGTGTGTGCAATAGGTGGTGCTGAAAGCTTGGTGACATAGTGACTACTCCTACTACTACTTGACAATTATAGTTCCAACTAGGAAAGCAACCATACCAGTATCTGGTCCGATACTGTGTTCATGTACTCGTACTCGTACTCGCAAAACAGCTTCGATACAACGGCACGGATACCACTTTAGGGTGGTGCGCCCGACCCCGCTGGTCCGGGATCCCACCTCAGTAGGCGCAAACCGGCCCTCACTTTCATTGCGCACCCTCTGACTCGCGCGTGCATTAGACTCCTTGGTCCGTGTTTCAAGACGGGTCGGGTGGGTTGCAGACATTGCTGTAGACCCCTGGCGCCTTTAACATGGGCAGAGCCCCGATCTGGCGGCACGACGCAGTTGGAGCGCACTGAGAACAGTCCGCCCCGACCGACAGTTGCACCGGGAGCAGTGGGCCCTCCCCGGCGGAGAGAGAGGGTGCAGTGAGCCCTTTGTCCACGGTGCGGCGAGGTCCGGGCGGGGAGCGCTGTAAAGCTGCGGCTGCGAACCACATTCGCCCCGAGCCTTTCCAAGCCGACCTAGAGCCGGTGGCGTCGCACCGCCTCGTATGAGGGACTCCCCAGCCTGCCGTGCGTTGCTCACACCCTCCAGCTGGCTGTTAATGAGGGTCTTTTGGAACAGAGAAGTACTCGTATCAATACTCGATATCGGCGAGTACCCAAATGTAAGTACTTGGTATCGGTGCATCCCTAGTTCCAACATAAGCAGAGGTAAAGAGGAAGTAGAAAAAAGAGTTAAATGTGGTGGGAGGACTGAAGGTTTGGAGCTCCAAGAGTGTGTGTGAGAATGTTGTGCGATTGGCGGCGGCAGCGGCTGATCGATGGCTTTTATCAGCAGGAGCACACACACCCTCCCTATCTCTGCCCCCCCACTCAGTGCAGGATTAGCCACTGGATACATGGATTATTACACACACACACACACACACACACAGCTCCAGATACACTTGTAAACACACATACAAGTGTTAAGACACACAAACACACTTGCTGGCACGTATACACACACACACACACACGCTCACACACACACACACACACCTCCCTCTCCTCCTTAATCCGCTTCCCCCTCCCAGAAGTGTGTGTGTGTGTGAGGGCTGTTGGAGGGAGGTGTGAGTGTGTGTCAAGGGGGATTATGTGAATATAGTTAAGATTTGATGTCAATAGAAATTCTTTATAATTCTCCCTCTTGCCCTCGGAGCACATTTCCATGCCGACTAACGCACAATGGGAAACACAAAGAGGCTTGTCTCCACGCCTGCAGAGCGCAAAGATTACTGTACACGCTTGTAATCTACATATTATGCTACTGTATGTTGCTAAAGGGCTCTTAAATGGTTACGGGTAAGTAGATTAGTCTCTTTGTGTGCGTGCCTTATATATTCATGCCTTTGTGTGTCAACGTGCGTGTGCATGCTGCTGTGTGTGGATCCTGATATGAAGCAAATGAACAAGGATACAATCAGGAAGTTGAGACAATGTGAGCTTCAGGTTAGAGCTGTTAACTACGTGCTTGTGGTGGAGCAGTATGGGAGGATTTGAAGTAAGGTCAGGCTTCACTGGTTCCCAACCTGGGGGTCCCGACCCCACTAGGGGTCACCAAAGCTTCACCGGGGGGGTCGCGAGGCCTTTTCGATTTTAAGGGGTGTAAGACAACTTGTTTCAAACAAGACTCAGTCCAAACCCAGTATATATGTCTGGACCGTGTACGGTCAGTCTGTGAAATTCTCAGTCAGTGGTCATGTTTAGAATGTTAAATCCAGCGGTACATGTCCACCAGGTCCGGCGAAGACACTAGGAACTGGACGTTCAAGCCATAGACAGTACATATGCCAACATTGACAAATAATCCAGAGGTCAATGCGGCGTCTATATATATATGCCTGTGGTCCAAACGGTGACCTGATTGGTCCCTGGTTTTCTGCTCGCCGTTTCAAACAGGAAACAACACGGTGGCCTGCTCGTAAACTTTCTGTTATTCTGTCTAAACAATCAAAAAACATTCTAAGTGAGAAACAGGTGATGATGCCACTGCTGATTCTGGTTTCATTGTAGAACTAGATCGCCTAGTTTCACAGCTTGGTCCAGGTTTAGTGAGCTGGACGCGTCGTGCCGGACGGGCTCATTTGCACAAATGACTGTTCCCATCTTTTCAGTTTGAAAGAGCAACGACCAATGAGGAAACGCCAACCCTCGGCCGACCAATCGTGTAATTTCATCGCTCAGTCACTCACTCAGTGACATACTTGCATTTGTGGGGCTGGCCCT
Organism: Sebastes umbrosus; assembly: GCF_015220745.1. Taxonomy (NCBI): domain Eukaryota; kingdom Metazoa; phylum Chordata; class Actinopteri; order Perciformes; family Sebastidae; genus Sebastes; species Sebastes umbrosus. The sequence continues at coordinate 25,758,321 of NC_051289.1, forward strand.
CTGCGGGCTTGAAATGAAATGCTGAAACAGACAGTAGGTCTATATCTCAGTATTGAAATTGTTGTTTTTAAAGTTTGGATTATAATTTAAGATTAAAGCAAGGGTCAGTAATGTTGGGAAACTAGCAAGAGTACACTTGATTTTATAAATGATCCAACCTATAAACCCAGCCCAGTGTTGCCAACTCTTTTCCAGTGAACGTTGCTAACAGCACTAGCTCCGGAAGTCCCTAAATCTTTTTTTTAAATAATTACTGAAATTGTTCATCATAACATCTTTTTTTAATTTGTTAACAGATATAATTAATGAAACAATCTGAATCTTTTAGAGTAAACATTTCCAGAATTTAAGGTTCAGAAGAAGGCTGTGATATGTGTAAATAATTAAATAATAATTTAACTAAATAATGGTACAAAATATATATGTAAAATGATGTAGTTTTGAGTCAAAAACCAAATCAAATTTTCTTGTGGGAGGACCCCCAAACCTAATATCTCCTAGTATCTGTTATTAACTGTATAAATTCAGAATGTGTCTCTGTATAATATGTAAGAGCAGGGTCTGAAATTAGCACCCGCCACCCTCCAAATGCAGGTACATTTTTGGCAGTGGTGGATTAAATCTTCAGGCCATCCGCCACTTTGACAGACAGGGAAAACGCTAGCACTATGGAGCATACACGCACAGTATCATGTTTCAGTTAGTTTGGGACCAAAGCCACGGTGGAGAAAAAAAAAAAAGGCTCAACAGCATGACGCTACTAAACCTGAGGGGTGCACCTAGTTTTGTCCCTAATAATGTGACACTGTTGACAACAAATCCGTGTTGAAATCAACAGGAGGAGAGTTAATAATGTTATCTGTTAGCACCCTGTGCAGCACAGTCCTGCTTGGATAGATACTAACGTTAACAGAGGTGCCATTGAGTTATTATTATGAGGTGTTCAAGCTCATACCTGAAAAATAGGGCTTCCCCGGAAGCGATGGTGTAATTCAAACACTGGAATTTACCATGCATAGGCCTATAATGTTTTTTGTTTAAAATGTACCGAAAATTGAATGACATCAGATCTAAAAATTGGTTCCTTCGTTTAGCGCAGAGATTTCAAAAGTGGCAGATAAAATTTCTGTGTGGCAGACAAAACTAAATACAGACCTGCCACATTGGCAGACAGTGAAAAAAGTTAATTTCAGAGCCTGTGTAGGAGCATCCTGACTGGGACCTGAATGATATCCTACTATAGGCTGCAAAAAACACAGGAAAGCACTTCAACTATTAACACTAAACACACCACCTTAACCCTAGAATGTTCCAGTGGGAATGTTATTGGAGTCTTATAGGCCTACTATAGACGATGCATAGCCCAAGTATAATAATGTAACAATAAAACCACAGCTGGTTATGACTGACACAGTATAACATGCTTAAGTATATAATGAATACCGGCCAACATGTTATGTAGAAGTAGAAGTGAATTAAGTGAGTTGGACAATACAAGCGGTTGCTTCAGGATGCGGCATACTGACTATATCCAAACAGATGTGTAGAGAGATCTGTCCTCGTCCCAGACTACCTTGTGAGCAAAAAGTTTCAAACAAGTGTTTCTTTGTGTGCGCAGTGAAGGTGAGAGATCGAGACAGAGAGAGCAGACACCCAAATCAAAATGTGCCTGATTTTTGAACAAGCCCACCGACAAAAGCTTCACATTGAGCTCGACCCTGGGAACAGAAGCTTGAATAAAGAATAAGAATACAAAAAAAACTCAACTTTACTTGTTTCCAAAACTTTCAACCACGTCTACTAAATCTATTTGTTCCACAATATCTACTAAATATGAAGCACATTTAAATCCCAGTTAAAATGTAATGAATGAACCAGAACTCCTCATGTATGGAGTAACTAACTCTTACTCTGCTACGTCACAGTGTGGACGGCTTTTCGTGCTGAAAGGTGTAACACATTTATGATGACAGATGAAAACCTTTTAATTAAATAATAATCACATCTCAGTAAAACTTTATAATAACCATCATTCATAAATGGTAAATTGATGAATAATTTAAAACGTAATTAATAGTTATTTTACTGCTAACAGACAATGAAATGATAATAAATCATGTTTAATAATTATTAGTAATGCTATACTTTCTGTTATTGTGTAATATGAAATAATTATTTTATAAATTTTATATATATCATAGCTGATAAGAGACGATAACAATTCCATTTTGATTACATTAGTAAAGTATTTACTAACAGTTTATTGTTGCACACATTATAACATTTTCTATACTATATTATGTATCTGTTAATGATAACCAAATGATTTGTAAATCATCTATAAACATTACATAGATAGATGGACCAGAAACCAATTATTAACCACTGACAAGGTATTAACTATCTGTCTAAATAATGTTTATAGACGCTTTACAAAGTATTTATCAACCATTTAACAATATATTATAATCATCAGTTTCAACTTTATAATAACCATCACAATAATATTTATAAATATATATATATCTATGTAATGTTTATAGATGTTTACAGACAATTTCTTTAAGGTTTATAAATAATATCTTAATTATTAACAGGTACTTATACAGAATGGTATATAAAATGTTATAATGTGCAACAATAAACTGATAAAACAACATAAATTATAGCATTACTAGTTTGTAAATATTATTAATGATCATTTAGTTGTTTGTGAATAATAAAAAAAACTATTAACCCTTGTTAATTAACTATTAATTTACCATTTATAAATGATGGTTATTATAAAGTGTTATATCTTTAATTCAAACACTAATTTAATTCCTTTAATTAACTCAAAATACATTTACATCTCACACACAAGCTGAAATCTCTACACTCAAACATCTACCGGAGGTTTCTGCTTATAGTTATGATTTGTTTAAAACTGTGCACAAGGGATTTATTAAAATAAGTAGAGGCCAGGGTACCCACAATAATCTGACGTGTGTGTGTGTGTGTGTGCGTGTGTGTGTGTGTGTGTGTGTGTGTGTGTATGGTGAGGTGTGAGGGGGCAGGGGATCCTGTTAGAAACGGTCATGTTTAACATAAAGTTGGGGGCAGGAGCAAATCAGTAGGCCTAATAGCTCATATTAATCACAGTTATTTTAGATGAAAATTCATAAATCTTACATGACAAGCTAATCTTTGAGTTCCACTCGATGAGGGAATCCACCCCCCCCAAAGCTGTGAATGGCTAAGCAGCTAATACAGGCCGTATGGCACCTACAGTATGCTGCTCTAGACGTGCATCATGCTGTTGACGATGAAGGAAAACACAAGTTCACGGCGAGCGCAGCAGCGGTGAGCGTGTCCTCCCCTGTGAGTGATGCTGTCCCCCCCCCACCCGTGAGCCAATCAAGAGCTACGATGTCACCTTGTGTGGGCCAGATGGAGCTGAAGAGGAGCCAGTCCTCAGTGGGTGTGTACGATACAGAGAGGGCAGGACAGACCAAGAACACCAGGAGACACACAAGCATTTTTTGGACAACATATCCATGCTATTACAACACAGTTACATGTGTAACGCTTTCTGCACCTTTTCATATAGGTAGCGCCTGTGTTCGTAAACTTAATTCCCTGGTTGGCTCCTTATTCCTGTTGTTGTTTTATTTTAATAATCCATAATTATTTCCTCCCTATTTCTTATATGTGTCTTCACTGTAGTTATGTTTATACCTAACAAAAATCACAGAACAACTATGTCCCCAACAATTAACTCAAAATGTATTAACTAAAAGGGAATGATAATATAAAAAATATATAAAATAAAAAAGGTTCACAATACAATAGCACTTTGACCTTTCACAGAAATAAAAAAGTCACTATTCACACATATCAATCTTCTATGTCCCTTTAACCTTCTGGGGTCACTAGCATATATTTTACCCTTTAATAAACTTGGTCTAGCCAAAAATACCATAAAGCAATCCCAAAGAATAAGAAATGAACTCTTAGTAACTCAAGTACACTGCAACCAACCTATTTAAAGTGACACAACATACTGTATAGTGTATATTGAATTGAACATGTAAATATCAATAAAAACATATTTATTCTGAGCAGAACCACCAGGAAACTGGTAGTAGACCAGGAAACCAGCCACAATGGCACTCAGGGGCAGAACAAAATGCCCTGGGGCTACACATGAAAACATCAGCAATTAGCCATGTCCTGGACCTATCTCCGTACTAGTCGCACAATAAATAACCATCATTTAAAAAAAAAAAAATGACTCTGGGAAAGACTGATTCAGTAGTAATAATATTGATTTGCATGAATGGTTGTTGGAGTACAGATATCTCTATGTTGTCTAGATGAAGTGCACAAATGTTCAGAATTTTGTCTTGGTAGATGAATTTTCAACACTAATTTAAAATCAGCTTTTACATGCAACCCTGGTGACTACCTAAGTCCTGGTGTCAATCCATCAACCCGGTCTCACAGGAAGGCGTATAAATATCAAGATATTAAACGGACATTCCGCGTGTCAGTGCGCATTTGAGCATTTTCGCTAGGGATGTAGCGATACCAGTATCGGGTATCAGGTCCGATACTGTGCTCTCGTACTCATACTCGCAAAATGGCTCCAATACAACGGCACCAATACCACTTTACGATGGTGCGCCTGACCCCGCTGGGCCGGGATCCCACCTCAGCCGGCGCGCCGGCCCTCACTTTCATTGCGCCACAGGATTTTGGGACTCTGTGTGCATTAGACTCCTTGGTCCGTGTTTCAAGACGGGTTGGGTGGGATGCTGACATCAACGCAGACCTCTGGTGCATTTTAAGTGGGCCGAGCCCCGCGACACGGTTGGGGCGCACTGAGGACAGTCCACCCCGGTTGACAGTTGCACCGGTAGCAGGGGGCCGTCCCCGGCGGGGAGAGAGGGTGCAGCGAGCCTTTTGTCTACGGTGTGGCGAGGTCCAGGCGGGGAGCGCTGTAAAGCTGCGGCCGCGAGTCACCTTCGCCCCGAGCCTTTCCAAGCCGACCTAGAGCCGGTCGCAGCGCACCGCCTTGTATCCAACATGACCTCCTCTCCACGCCGGATAGATAGAGCCAGAGCTTGAATAGATAGAGCCAGCGGTCTCCTGGATGGAAGCCTTGTGTTTGTTGGACCCATCCACCTCACCTCCCGCCCACCCGGTGTGTCTCTTTCCAACACATTCTCCCTGCCCCTCGGGTACCCCTCGGCATCGGAGACCAAAGCCCGGGGTACCCCTCTTGCGTTACTTTTGGACGGACCTGTTACATGCATAGTGTCCTTTCAAAATAAACTTTCGTTTTCACAGGAAGTTAGGTTTAAGCAACACAACCACTTAGGTAGGGTTAAGAAACGGTTGTGGTTGACGTAAACTTCACCGACTAACGAGCCACGTGCTAAAGACTGACGTGACAAAATAAGTCGCCTTAATAAAATAAGTTATTTTTGAACTGTTATGTTGAAAGTCTTGTGTCTGTTTAATATGCCCCAGTCATTTTTTAGTCTTTTTTTTATTTTATTTTTTAAAGTACCCCCAGGGCAGGGATCCACGATGCTCGGCAGTGATAAAGGTGTTATTTGCTCCACTTGCAGGTCCCAGACTGCCATACATCCTAATCAACGCTGTGACATGAGGTCAACTCACAGTGACATAAATCAACATCCAACCACCCCCCCGACCATTAACGTCTTATTGTATGTTTTCAGATATTCAAACCTAATTCTGCAGCATCTCAATCTCCCAGCGCCTCCGGCCCACATCAATGATCTGAGAGGGAAAACACGCAATATTAGGCAAATTGTTTGTGAAAGATATCCACATCCTTCTGAGATATTCAATAAAGCCATGTCCGCTAGAAGCTGTGCGTATGACAGAATAATTATCAATTTCCATATCATTAGGATATTAGAGTCGGAAACGGCATAACAGAAAACATTTGTTAATGCCCCGTGATTAGATCAAGTGCGTAGCATTTGGAGAATTCAATTTCAAATCCACAGACTTGTGCACTGGCTGCAATCATGAAAATCTGATGATGTTCATGAGAATTGGTAGGCATCCTCGATTATTATGTAATATGAGGAAGCCGCTGCTGCAAAACTGTGCACATAAGCAAACGGAGAGCAGCGGTGCAGAGGGAAATATTGTAATCAATGGCAGCGAAGGCCCTGGAGTGAGATAAACATCAGCATCCACAAAGGCTCTGTTCTTGTAAATGTTTTATTTACAAATAGCTTATGGATGCCTTCTGCATTAGATATTGATGTTATAATGGAAGAGTGATTAGAATAATGAGGCATTATAGCATGTGACCTTTGCCTAATGCTTATTGAAGTGCTTTCCAGGATTATCATTGTGCATAATTCATGCAAAACAAACTCAACACTCCAATTACTTTGACAATATAGGCTGTTAGGTTTTACTACCGTCCTCAGGGTGTCTACTGAATCAATAGTCCACAGGAAATGTGTATTATCGTTATTACAATGATATTGTGCATGTTAATATTCTGGAGTTATTTATTTACAGACAGTCTTGCTGGTGGCAGGGCCTTGAGGGGTGCAGGTCCAGAGAAAGATATCTTCACAACTACAGGCGACAGGATTTTTAGCCCGGCTAGGGGAGTGACTCCAGAGGGTTGTACTACGAAGCCAGTTCAACATACCCAAGGTATCTTCTCCTTATCTGGTTTCACTAACCCTAACAACCTAGATCACGCTAAGCGGTCCTACGAAGGAGGTTATCAACTCGGTAAATCAACCCAGGGTTTCTCAGTCTGGCTGTGAGTGCGTTCACATGAACGGGGCGGTGTTTGCAGCATGTGACCAATCACAGACATGGACAAGTCTATAGACTGCAGACAAACAGGCAGAGCAGCACATTTTACAAAGGAAGAGTAAACTATATTAGACAAATACGAAGACGTTAAACACTTAATCCAGACTAATAATAACACAGTTGAAGTTGCCAAATGCAGGAAGGACAGCTGGTAAAAGAAAAAGGGTTTTTCGACCGCAACCTTGGTCTTCCTCTGTGTTGTCCTGTTGTGTCTCTCAGAAACATTCATGAGGTGCTTTGCATCGACCGTTTATGGTGTAATGTGGGCGTGTCGAGGGCGGGATACGAGGCTGATCCACGTGCGCACATTTCCAAGTTGATTTGGGATTTATAAAAAGGAAATTGCGTGCTGACAGGCGTACGCACGGTTTTATAAATCACAATATTTTTTGTTGTACTTTTAAAAATGAGACTCCGGAGCAGTGATAGTCTGATGTACCGTGCACCGTACACCGTGCACTGTAGCTCTGTTATATGTTCCCCTGTCTGTCTGTCTGCTGGCTGCAGTTCATCCAGCTCTGCCTCAGGTCTCTGGCTGGCTGCTCTCATACAACACCTTGTTCTGTTGTTGCCTCAGGTTGAAGTGGCCGGTTCTGAAGGGCTGATTGCTGTGTGTGTGTGTGTGTGTGTGTGTGTGTGTGTTAATAAAGGTAAACACGGAGGGTTGTGTGCTCTGCTCTTGGAGGAGAGGATTAGAGGCTGTGATTATGGTGAGCCCATGGTCACACACTCAGACACACAGATCTTGGTAGCAGAGTGGTTATCTGGCATCGGCCAAGGATCCCTCCCTCCCTCCTTTTCTCCCTCCCTCCCTCCCTCCTTGCTTTCATCCCTCCCTCCATCCTTCCTTTCCTCCCTCCCTCCCTCCCTCCTTCCTTCTTCCTGCTCTCAGACATTGAGTTTTCCTACATGTGTCTCATGTCGTATCCAAAGTCAGTGTTCATGTCCTCATCCTGTGCTATTATCCCTATTATTGTCTTATTAGACGGGTCTTCATTCTAAAGGTGGAGCACATCAGCTGCAGATGCACAATACTAGTGTTGGCGGTTTGTCGCAAACCTGCACATAATGTTTGATTTTGTATCTATCTATCTATCTATCTATCTATCTATCTATCTATCTATCTATCTATCTATCCACCACTGTTGTTTACTGTGTTAGCATGCTAGCATTTTCTAATTAGCACTGAACACAAAGTACAGCTGAGGTTATTAGTCTTTCTGCTTATTGGTCATAGACTGAAATATCTATTATAATTCCCGTACAGATTGTTAATACCAATCCATCCAATAGCTGTCGACCAAAGTGGTGGACGTATACCGACCGACCGACCGACCCATGTTTGTACACTAAATAAACGGTTTGTATACAGTATATCATGTGTGTGTGTTTGTGTGTGTGTGTGTGTGTGTAGAACTGTGTCTGAACTCTAACAGAGAGATCAGCTGTACAGCGAGCAGAGAATGACCACAGTGAATTATCCTTTACAACTCATTTGTAAAGACTCTGTCGTGAGGGCAGTCATCCCTCTCTACTGAGGAGGATTACAGACACAGCTCAGCTACAAGACCTGCACACACACACACACACACACGCATGCACACGCACACACACACACACACACACACACGCACACACACACACGCACACACACGCACATGCGCGCACACACACACACACACACACACACACACACACGCGCACACACACACGCACGCACGCACGCACGCACGCACATGCACACGCACGCACGCTCACACACAGTGACAATAAGGTGACACTTCTTTTGTTCCCAGTACTCGTCTCTCTTTCGTTGTCCAAAATCTCTCTCTCTCTCTCTCTCTCTCTCTCTCTCTATGTCTACCTCTCTCTACCACAGAACCAGGAGAACTATTCTGATGACATAAAACACACACTGAGTGAGTGAGGTGGTCTTCCGTTAGCCAGGAGGTACCCCCCCCCCCCGCCCTCCCAGCTGCTAAGTGTTATGTCACCATAGCAACAGCCACACACACACACACACACACACAGGAAGAAAGAGAGGATGTGTACATTCGCTTTATTATAATATAATAAATAATAACATAAATATTATTTTAGCAGTAAGTGCTAAAATCAATGGATATGCCTTGATTTAAAGTAATTGGACTACAGCCAAGCTTACAAATACAATTTAACCCAAATTTTACAAAACGAAGAAGAAGAAGAAGAAGAAGAAGAAGAAGATTGTTGTAGTTTTATGTGTCGATGTTTTGAGATATCTGTGAATGGAACTGGGGCGAGAGCAGACGTCTCAGTGACAGATATCTCAAAACCTGGACAGATGTAACCAAAACTATCTCAGTGTTTCCTCTACACAAACATATTATAATAATATAATTATCATATTATACAGAGTACCCTTTAATGTCTTCTCACAGCAGTCGTTGTATTGATCCCTTACACTAGGGTGACGGTTGCAATATGTAATCAATGATATTCATTATTTCAGAGATGGAAGACACTGGCTGCTTCATCTGATTGATTTCTAATAAGGCCAATATTAGCTCAATATATCAGTCCAACCCCCTGTGTGTGTGTGTGTGTGTGTGTGTGTTAATCTCCTTAGCTTCATTAAAACAGATAGAGGCGGATTAGCAGGAGGTGCATGTAAATGAATGTAATTCCAGGAGAAATTGAAACAGCGGCAGAGATAAATACGTCATGAGGGAGAGACAAATATAATCAAAATAGCAATTAATGGAGTTCCCCTTACGAAGCATCGCCTGTTATTTGGTGGAATTAGGAGCAGCTACAGTGAGCTAATTGGTGAGGCCGACAGTCAGGATTAGCGTTGCGTGTCTTCTTCCCCCCTCTGTTCTCCACATCATCTCCATTCTGCCTCCTTCATGTCTCTTCTCCATCCTGTAATTCTCCTTCACATCTACCTTCATTGTCTCCGTGTTTTCAGTGATTCTCCAGGTTCCTTTGTCTTCTATTTCATTCATCTCTTCCCATCCATCTCTCCTCTGCTTTAGACCTGAATGGGTGTTTGTTGGCCAATTTATGCGTAAATGCGTGTGGAAAATGCCTGCGCGCCACGACGGCGTCGCTTTCGCATTAGTGCGTTCCTGCCACACGTCTACATTGTCAATAATGGATTCGAGCATGCAAAAGACACGGCACGTGTTGAATATCTTCGCTGTCTGTTGGTTTTTACAAATGTTTAACCGATGAAAAGTATTAAAAAGAGCTTGTGACTAAATCTTGTAACTCCTTCGCATCCCCTCCTCCTTCTGAAGCACCGCCCACAGCAGGTAAACAGTGACAAGGTGGTTTTGTCTGAATTCATCGGAGGCAGTGTTTCCCACAGTTTCATAATGAACTGTAAATATTTTTACACTTCCCGGGTCTCGGCGGGTCAGGGACAGCCACTCGGTGTGGCGGGATTTCCTCATGAGACCTCCCCACGGCGCCGGCCGCTCCTCCTTGGCAGTGCACCACGACTGCCAGCTCTAGTTCATCATGGAAAGGCCCGGGGTGAAGGTGGCTCGCGACTGTGAGCTGTACCCCTCGCCAGGAAGGACCTCACCACTCAGTTCAAACTATGCTGTGTACCTGTTTATCAGATTTAGCTCCTATGTCAACATTGTGATTAGAGATGGAAGTGTTTGCTGTGCTAATCATGCAGGCCAGGGGTGGGGGGCGGGGGGTGTTGGGCTGTAGCCGATCCCAGCTGACATTGGGTGAAGGCAGGGTACACCCTGGACAGGTCTATCACAGGACTGACAAATAGAGAGAGACAACCATTCACACTCACATTCACACCTACGGGACATTTAGAGTCAACAATGAACCTAACCTGCATGTCTTTGGACTGTGGGGGGAAACCTGAGCACCGGAGAGAACCCACGCTGACACGGGGAGAACATGCTAACTCCGTGCCACTACATTATTTTAAAAAACACAGGGTTCATTTCATTTCCTGAAAAGTAACAGTTTTGGACATACGAGGTTTCCGTCCGACAGCGACGATGTGACACATATTAGAATGAGTGTGGAAGTGTAATCCAGCTGTCCTATCCTCCTTTTGTTCCCTCTTTATTCATCTTTCTGCTTTACACTATTTCCTTCCTGCAGCCTCGTAGACAAACAAAGCTACAGAAGTCCCCCCCCACCACCACCACCACCACCTCCCCCTCCCTCTGCGCTGATTGTGATGCCTTCCTAAACGGACCCCTGCCGAGGGCGCCAACACACTTTTATGAGAGATCCAGCGTTTCCCTAAAAGCTAATCATGTTAGACATCAAAGAGCGAGGCTGCTGCCTTGATCAAGACACATCTGAAGACACTGCCTGTTGCACTGCTACTGCTCCTCAGGATTAGGCCTAGCATGTGTCTCTCTCTCTGTGTGTGTGTGTGTGTGTGTGTGTGTGTGTGTGTGTGTGTGTGTGTGTGTGTGTCTGCATAAGAATTAGTGCAGAGAAAGAGAGTGGAAATGTATAAAAGAGTCAGTCAGGGCCGTGCACAGATACTCGGTGGAAGAAGGGCTCAAGTCAACAGGAAGGGCAGCCTGAGAATCACCGTAAGCACCACTTTTAGACAAACCGTCCATTCTTGAGCATCTGTTACTCTTCACAAGAGAAATAAAAAGTAATTTCTTCTCAATTCTGACTCCAAACACTGACAAGAAGAGGACCAGCAAATCATAGAACTTCATATGTTCTTGTATAGGAGTTACGGTACATGGGGTAACAGTCCACCGCAGGAACTTTCCCCCGGAACTAAGAACCTTTTGAGGAACTTGTTTTCGACCGCAGGCACCAGGGTCTAAATTAAGATTCGTAGACATTTTACGGGGCCTTTTACCCCCCAAAAAAGGCCCTGGTCGGGGGGGTTGTACTTTTTTGAAAGTACCGGAACTTTTGCGGTGGAGTTTGCAGGGACGGTCGTCGCTGATTGGTCAAACACACACTCAGCGCCGCTGCTTCAACTGTACCGCTTCATTCATAAACAAGGACAACAAGTACTCTAGTATGGCTTTAGGACCATTTTAGGACAAGGGGAGAACATTTCTCTTTGTTTGATACCGTTGAAAGTAAAGTCAGACTCTGCTCTTGGCTTCTGACTCATTTAAAAAAAAACACTGAGAAAAAGAGAGAGAGGGCGAGCAGGAGAAGAGATAGAAGTAGTGTGGCGGTGCTGTGAATGAGAGAAAGAAACCTTATCTTCTGATTGTTTCATGGCGTTAACGTTCTAAAGCACAAATAAACAACATAACCATCAAACACTCAACAGGTGATTTACTGTGGAGACGGACACTCTTAATTTCATTTCATTCATTACATCCAACGTGCATCAGTAAATATATGCAGCAGTAAATATTGTTGCAGTTAGACGAATGTCTTCTTTAGAGGAACCAGGCGGACACATTGACCTGCTGGCTGCAGAATGAGTTTACTGCTGTGACCACCAGCAGCCCTCGTCACATGTCATGTTGCCTTTTTATACGTCAGCAGACTGATTTGCCTGATCTTCACAGGTCTTTAGCGGGCAACAGTGGACTGAAGGAACCTTTTAGTTCCTGGAAAAGTAGTTCCCGGGACTAATAGTCCCGGGAACTTTTGGTGGAAACCCGGCTAAAGTGTTGCTATTTCCTTAAGTTAATATAAACTGGGAAAAAAAAGTTTGGAAACTTGTATGGATCTTCCACCGCTACCGAGGCTTCTGACGGTGTATTAAATGAATAAAGTGTAAAATAGCCAATATGTCTTGTTTGTTCCTTGTTACTGATAGAGAGTTCAATCATCCAATCCACCAAACAACTCAAAACAAGAGTCAACACCAACAGGAGAATACACTGTTTACCATTGGCAGAGCATTTTGGCAAATTTTTCTTGGGTGCTACCCACATAATCAGCTGTGCTGCTCATCCCACAAATGCATGATCCTTACAAGTGGGACATCATTGCGAAGGTAAATAAACAGGCTTTCCAACGATGTAAAATACAATGACCATTAGCATTGTAACAACAGAGAAATAATCCACCAAACACAAGTTTCAGAACTCTTTTTCCCAAGTTTATTCGAAACAGGACAGTATTATTCAGAATGTATAATATAGATGCTGATGTGACAGAGGCAGAAGTTCTCCTGATGCCCCGAGGCGAGGTAGACTTTTCCGATACTGGAGAATTTTTTCCAAATCAGTATGACATCCGGGTATTTTTGTCATACTGCATACTACATGCTACATTTTGGCCAAATTAGTACATACTGCTAGTACAGCATGCGGTTTCAAATACAGCCTCTGTTTTAGGGGTTCTAAAACACCGGAGTAGTGTGGACGCTAGGCACAAGCGTTATAAAAGTCCATCCACCCAACCTCCCTTCTAACGGCCGGGACACTTGCTGAACTGCTGCGTCTCTCACGCATGTGGCGTCCACACTGGCCCGGGCTTAAAGGATGTGCTAAAATGACCAATGACAACCAGGTGGCATTTTGTTAACCATCGTCTCAGAAGGGTATGGCAGCAGCGTTGGGGACAGCATGCACGGTTAACAGTTTACGTAGGTCTGATGGCTGGAATGATTAACATATACATTTATTTAGAAATGCAAATCTTCACAGCCCTTTCTATTAATCAAACATATACTGATACGTAGTGCTCAGTGGTTTTCCTCTTGCTGTCCATTCCAGGCCTGATAGCAGCTGTTTAAAGCTGCACCGACTTGTGAAACAAAGCCGGTGTGAGGCCTTTGTTCAGTGACTATCTGCTGGTAGAGATACACCAGCTCTGCCTCTATTACCACCTCATCATGTTGAATTGCTTCAGTATGTTTAACTGAAAATTAAAGTGATTGCAGTAGCATTTTAATAGAATTGGGACTTGTGCACGAACTCCCCAGAGGTAGAGGAGATTCCACATGAATGGGCCCTCAGTTAGTCAGCGCGCACACACACACACACACACACACACACACACAGTGACGAGCGTGCTCTCAGGTGACACTATTCTGAATCCCATTAAAACGTCTGTGGTTATTATTGTCATGTGATTGGACTGTATTTTGACACTTGCATAATATTATAAAGCTAACATTGTGTGTGCAGGCCCTCGGAGATAATGCTAAATGAGTTGAGGGAGTATCTCCTGACAGTCCTTGACACACCTTGTTTGCCTTGCATATTGCCGGTATTAATCAAGGGTGTGTCAATAAACACATTCCATTAACACCGAGGAGAAACAGAAGGCTTAGGAAACTGTCTGCAGTAATGAAGGTCTGGATGCCCACTGTCTACGAGCTGCCTGTTTAAATCTATCTTTAGAAGGAAGCCACAAGTGATTCAGATGTGTATTGTGCATTAAATGATTCTGATTTATTACAGCTTGGGTCATATTTTCAGAGTTGTTGTCATCATTGTAACAAAACCATTGTACTCACCAAACTAGAGATGTCAGTGAGAGTACTGCAACAAATTGGGATCAAATTGTAGCGCCCAAAAACCACAGACAAGAGGTTCAGACACCGTTAAGGCACCCAGGAAACAGTGTTATATTAAAAAAATATAGATCTTTATTAGTACAAAAATATTACTTTCATGGTTAAAACACTACAATCCGGCATGAACAGATTGGTTGGTGTCAAATAACAAACTACAGGGCAAGAGGAGCTCACAAGTTATGCGCCGGGGCGCTCACTATGGCTGACAACGTGCCGGCCCACAACAACATGGGGGGGGGGGGGATTTCAGTTCAATCAAAACCAAACAAAAGAAATGCACCAAAAAGAAATGTATCACCAAGGCAGTGGCTCACTCGCTGCCAACAAAATAAAAGAAAACATACTTAATCCCATGCAACAACTCCTCACAACACAACAGAAACAAAACAAAGAAAATATACTTCAAAACCCAGCGGCTATACAGCACACATATTCTGATTCCAGAAAACTCTACAACACACACACAAAATGACATATTACATAATTTCTTCACAGTACAAAAATACTGAATGGCAAAACTGGCATGTCCATTTTCAAAGAGGTCCCTTGACCTCTGACCTCCAGATGTGTGAATGTAAATGGGTTCTATGGGTACCCATGAGTTTGATGCCCACTTTATGATAATCACATGCAGTTTGGGGGCCAGTCATAGTCAAGTCAGCACACTGACAAGATGTATATTATAAAGATATAATCATATCCAAAATGTTTTTATCCAACGGAATATTCTGCTTCAATCCATATTTGTTGGCATTTAGCCTTTCAAAAACAACATTTGCACTGGGGTCAAAAATGACAAAAGGGAGACACATACCTGTATTAAAGGGGCGGTTTAGCGGCGATCAAACAGCACCATAAATGACATATAATATAACCTCAAGTCAGCACACTGACACACTGACAGCTGTTGTTGCCTGTTGGGCTGCAGTTTGCCATGTTATGATTGGAGCATATTGTTTTATGCTAAATGCAGTACCTGTGAGGGTTTCTGGACAATATCTGTCATTGTTTAGTGTTGATAATTGACTTACAATAATAAATATATACATACATTTGCATAAAGCAGCATATTTGTCCACTCCCATGTTGATAGGAGTATTAAATCCTTGACAAATCTCCCTTTAAGGAACATTTAGAACTGATAAAAAAAATGTGTGATTGATTTGTGATTATCGCAATTAACTGTGGACGATCATGTGATTAATTGCGATTCAATATTTTAATCAATTGACAGCCCTAGTCTGTACCAAATTGCAATCCACCCAATAGTTATATATATTTTAGAAGCAAAAGATTAGAATTCTTTCTCAGTAAACTGCATGTTTTTATTCCCTCTAACACTCTCACAGGTTATCACCATGACGGGGGTCATTCATCTTGATGTAGTGGAAATATTTAGTGAAACCATGACTAATATTAGAGGAATTAAATTTCTGTTAAATTCTAAATATAATGACACAGATAACTCTTTTGTTTTGGTCTTTTCTATAACCACTTATCTCCTGTAATAGTATGGAGTGACTACAGTATGTCTCATCAACTCAGAGCCTAGCATACATCGCTTATCATCAACGCTGAGGTTGATTTTCCTCTCTTGCTCATTTGTATTTCCTGCAGGCCCTCCATAATAGCCTGGATATGTGTGTATGACAGGACTTTAATTGCCTGAGTTAACAAGGTGAGCTCCACTCGGCCACCTTTGCGCGGCGCAAATCATAGCAGGGATATTCAGATCCAATCCCCCCCGTAAACTATTCACCCGAACGGGAAGTGCGAGAGCATAAATCCGGGCAATAACAGCAATATGTGGCTGGATCTAAAGAGGTAAATCCTTAAATGATGTTCTAACGCTGGGCGAGTGACTTCATTGGGGTGAGGTGACCCCACTCTTCCTAGACAGAGAGGAAGAGAGAGGGAAAGGGATTGAAGAGGAAAATGAGTGGGATTTATAGATGGTCCTATAAAGCCAGGTACAAATGGAATGGAAATGGAAGTAAAACATATTTACAAGGATCTCTGTTTGGCCTTTATTAGATCTCTCGGTGTGTTATAAAGGAATTTAAATGTATTTTACACCTGAAATAGTAAGAAATTAAGTTTCCTTTTCCACTTTATTGTACAGACACATTGTAGCATGTCCTGTGTTGTTTTGGACTGAGGTCATACGATTATTACAGGCTGAATGTAAAGCCCGGGACACACCAGGAACATCAGCAGCGCGTGGCGGCTGCATTACCTGTTGTTTTTTATTTCGGCGTCCGTGTTAACAGGTTAGAGCAGCCACACTGCCCGCGTGAGATGTGCGTCTCAGCTGCTTCTCTGCTAGAGAATAGAGATCTCGCCTAGTTTTGTCGTGTGCCGCGTGCGTTTCACAACAGGAGGACAGAATTCCTTCATTTGTTGACACAAGGCTTTTATTCTGAAATATGAGCAGTCAGTGTTGTAGAACATGCAGTCACTTAGAGAGCTCCATGAATTGATAAAGTATGGGATTCAAATCAACACTTCCTGCTTTTATTTCAAAATAAAAGCCCTGAAGCATTTTTTCTGAGTACAGAATTCCTTCATTTGTTAACACGAGGCTTTATTCTGAAAATATGTGAAAATTTGCCGTTTCCCCCTGAATGAATCTGACCTCAGCAACACTGTTTTGGAAATGGAAATAACATTTTTCCCGCTGATATGCAAACACACATATTTTCCTGTCTCTCCATATTGCTCTGTTAGCTACTACGATAGACAAACAGTTTTATATGACCGGTTTGGCTAGCTAGTCCCCCAAAGTCTTATTTGATTGGATGTTTTTTGAATACCCCTGGGTGAAGGATGAGTCATCAAACATTTGAAACCGTTTTACAGAAGAGAAAAGACAGATTTTAACATATATTTGGCATACAACAAACAACAAAGTCTCACGGCAGTTCGTGAAATAGTCACGAAATTTGATCTATTTGATTCGTGTACATAGACACAAATTTCCCTTTTTGTCTCGTGAAGCTCAGCGCGACTTTCAACAACGTATTTTTTGTGCTTTTTCCTACAAAAGTCCAGCGACACTCGAAGCACGGGTCAATTTCCGCTCTAGTCATTTCAAAATAAAACTTTACTTTACTTTGACTTTATTGTCCACCTTATTGGAAATTTGTCTTTGGCTTACCTAGTACATAAAATATAATTTCAAACATGACACATATCACCAGGACAATAAAAAAAAAAAAAAAAAAAAAACTTTAAAAACATACAGTCGGCAAAACACCCTGCACTGTTACAAAACATACAACAACAAACGTACAATTGTGCAAATGTGCAGGAAACAGCAGCAACAGATGGGGATAAGTTACACCTTTCAAAACACTTAAGGTCTTGCCTAGTGCAGTCATTTTGCATTCAGTAGCTGTATGGCATGGGCAATAAAAGACTTCTTCTATATGTTCCGGCTCGCCCTCGGGACCCTGAATCGACGGCCAGACGGGAGCAGCTCAAACTCAGAGTTTAGTGGGTGTGAAGCGTCTGCAGATACCGCTCTATCAAATATGTCACAGAGCTGTCTTTGTGGCTTTCCAACCAGCTTCCCAGCAATCCTAACAATTTTGGAAAGCTTGTTTTTGTTCTTCCCACTCAAGTTGCCAGACCAAGCAGTCCTATTAAACTGTAAAATGCTTTCAACCAGGCCTCTGTATGCCATTTCAAGTATGTGCTGACTTACACCAAAGCTCCTCAGCCTCCTGATTAAAAACAGTCGCTGGTTGACTCTCTTAAAAAGGCTCTCTGAGTTTTCAGTAAAACTTAAAGTTTGATCAATGATCGTGCTCAGATACTTAAAATGTTCCACTACTTCCACAGGCTGGATGTTAAAAAACTACTAGTACTACTACTACTACTACTACTACTAAAAAACTACTTAGTTAAGTTTAGGAAAAGATCACGGTTTGGGTTAAGATAACACCGAAACACTGTTTTACAAACTGCTGTGCAACTGGGCTGTTTCAAGAGATAAATGAACAGTTAAAGGGACTTTTTTTTGACTTTCAGAAATGTCTTGTTAACAGCGACACCTGTGGCCGTTAAGTGAACGAAAGTCAGCGTCCTGTTGCTCGCGCTTGTGCTCGCTCTACATAGACATGAACGAGCATCGCTCAAAACAGTGAGGCGACACACGTCAGCTAAAAGCACAATATCACTCTATATTTCAGCTGCTTGGCAGTAATATTAGCTGACCAGACGAAGGTCTCTCCATGAATCACTGCTGATCCTAGTGTTGGCTTCGGCCTCCGGGGCTGAAGCAGGAAGAGAAACGTTATCGTCTCCGACCTCAGCCAGAGGAAGACACCGGCACCCGGTCGGAGACGATAACGTTTCTCTCTGCAGAGCCCCGTCACTTCACAAGACACGGGAAACCTCTGTTGGTCTGGAGGAGCTGCAGCAGTTATTTCTGCACAAACGTCCACTGTACATTCACTAGATATTCTCAGAGCTAAACTAACTCTTCTGCAGTGTGGAGTGTGCGCGCATGCACGTGAGGTGGAGTGAGAACGCGCGCGTTGTGTGAATGAAGGCAAGCAGGCAGAGGAGCAGAGTACAGCAGAGACTCCGGCCCTGGTCACAAAAGCTACGGTCTCCGCCGCGGACTACGACCGCGGCCAACACTGTTTAACAGACGGGCTTCACTAGATACAACCAAGAGGTTTTGGTGCTTCCGTGTAGTTTGTGTTGGAGTTTGAGTCTGAACAGCGTAGCAAACACGCGAGCGCGCATATGCAAGCGCGCATGGAAAACCGACCCGGTAGATTTAAACGTGTAAAAAGTTACAAACAGTCCCTTTAATACAGGATTAAAACTGTATTTTATATTTAATTGAGTCTTTCAGGTACATTTTCTTACTAACTTACAGCTAATGTCTGTACAGTTAGCTACATGTCTATTTGGGGTGAATCATCACGGACTGCACCACCAGTCAAATTCATGCCAATGACACAAGGTGAAAATATGCTTTGCCTTCTGTCTGAAAACCTCGTTAGCCTTGTGATGGACGGATGAAAAAGAGGGAGGAAGATGGGCCAGAAGCCACCAGAGCTGTTCACCTGCCTCACCGTTCCACAGACAGATGTTATCACAGAGGCTCAGCCTGGGCAACGTGAACCGTACGAAAGGCCTGATAGTATAAACTTCAGCTGCTGTGTAACCAGGTCCTGAACAGAGGACGTCTGGAGATGAAGAGATCTTCAATGGAGAGCCACTTCTTCTCATCCAGGTAGGAGCTCTGAAAAGTGCTTGCTCTTTAGCACTTTTTAATAAAACCTACCAAATCCTGTGAGCAATAAGAACTTACTTTTAGCTTTGGTTAGCTGTTTATAAGTAAAGCTGAAAGGTGCCCAATCCTGTCAAATCAGAGCTGATAACACTGTGATGAAGCTTTGCAAAGCATGAATGCCGTCCGCTTATCTTCAGTGATGGATTGCATTTTCTGACTAAATTAGAAATCTTCAGAGTTTTGTTGTGTGCCAGTTGGAATTGAATGAGAGTAAATAACCTTGAGGGATACAACTGATTCAAAGATCAAGGTCCATGCATGTAAAACACGATTTGTACTTTTTCTGAATAGTTTGTCCTGTTTATTGTGAAAAGATGTGAATGTGGCATGAGGTTGCTAAGATACTTGGAGGATTGCAAATGGCCTCTGACCCCAGATCTTTTTTTTTCTGAGTTTCTGCAAAGTGGTTAAAAGATCCCGTTATTGTAGAAGGTGAGTTTTTCATGTCTTTTTTTTGTGCTAGGGCTGGACAATATAACAGTTTATATCGTCAAAACGATGTAAAAATGTGTATTGGTTTTATTTTTCAATATCGTTTCTATCATGTCGAAAAACCAGCGGCCGAACTGTGTCACGGCGATATTTACGTCATTTGGCCAATTCATTATGTTCGGATCCTTGCACACGAGAGAGTGAAGCTGGTGCGAATGGTCAAAACAAGAAGAGCTCAAACCTTAATGGGGGTTGTTTGGACGTGGTTTGGTTACAAATGGTCAGACACGGACCAGAAAACCCAGCCCTTCCTCATTCTCGGGGCGTCAATACAAAAGACTTTGCCACGGCCGTCTGCGTTCGATACCCCGCATAAGGCACCCTTAAGAGGCAGTATGCGACGCACTGGTCTTTCCATTGACTACAGTACAATGTAAACTCATCCGCGTCAACAGTATATGTACAGGGAAAGTGCTGTGGTGACGTAATTGAAAGAGCGAAAGAGACTCTGGGCAGGTGGGTGGGGAGGTGGATGAGGTGCAACAAACACAGGGCTTTCATCCAGGAGACCGCTTTTATGTTTCACTTCCAATTTACAATCAGCAGATGATTTGTGTCCCGTGTTCACAACTTCCAGTAACATTTTCACTGTACAAACGTCGTCATTTTAAGCCCAACCATGTTTTTTTTTCCTAATCCTAAACAAGTGTTTTTGTTTAATTCACAACATTAAGCACGATGGGGTCTGACAAAGCATCCGTACGTGACGAGTTGGCATGAGAATGAGTTGGAACACAATCTTCTGCAAACGCCGGTCGCCACTACAGGCGTATTTGGAGTGCAGGCTTTCCGTTTCCGTCATTAACCGTCACGATGTACCTTTTTTCTTCTTCACCTTTTTTCTTCTTCACCTTAAACAGACTTAAGACTACGGTACACAGACATGTCTCAACACAGTGTTTAACAGTCACAGGCACAATAAGTCTGTTGTATGACATAGGCTACAACAGATAAAGAAAATAATCTATGGAGAAGCCGTGCACACCCTCAGATAACACAACATAATGAAATGTATGGATTGTTATGAATGTCTGACGTTATCACACTACATGTCCATTACTTCTACGTTGCAATGACATTGAATGTACCAAATCTACTCCACTACGTCTCACAGGTTAATGTTGTACTTTTTACTCCACGACATTGATCTGACTTTTCAGATACAATTTTTTCATCCCCTTCCTGTCCAGTGAAAACCATGCATCTCTAGATGTTTAATGTTTGAGCTCTTCCTTTATGTGTTGAGACATTTCTCCTACATCTTAAGCTAAATAAAGTCTTTAAAAAGCCTCTTGGATCAGCTGGAAATGCCCTTTTAGAGATATGTGGTTCTCACAAGACAGCGACGCTACAGACATATGATGATCTTGCTGTAGATTAGCCGACAGTATATAAAGGAGTTAAAAAATCTACAGCAGTAAAATGTAGCAGTTATATTAATGCAGAATCATCAGATATAATAGTGAAACACTGACAGGGGACATTTCACTGCACCATCAATACTTTTAATTTAACTACATTTTGCTGATAATAGTCTTTTGTTGGTGCCTTTACTTCAGCAAGGTTTTGAATGCAGGACTGTGACTCGTTGTGGAGTATTTTCACAGCTTGGTAGCAGAATTTATACTCAAGTAAAAGATCTGAATAACCCCCCCCCCCCCCCACACACACTGATTCTTAATTACAAACGTTCTGATCAGTCAGGAATAAATAATAACAGCTATTTACTGACTGTGTGAGCTGAAACACACATGAAGCCTAATTCTCCTTTACGATAATTCACCACATGTTTACGATCACGCAGGCAAACTCATTAAAATATGCAATAATTAAGATCAGTGGATGTAGTGTGGAGAAGCAGCATCTGGAAAGTCTCTGTATTATTACCTTTATTAGGTGTCATTGTTACAGTGTTTTACCAGAAACAACTACCTGACCAATCTGTCACACAATATTTGGGGGGTAGGCTTCCACCCTCAAAACTCATATGAAAGAGATATAGGCCTATTATATATATTATATATATGCAGTAAAATGTACATTAGTTGTGTTTTAACTGTGGACGTTAAAAACTGGTCAGTGCTTGAAGCACATAGAAATAGGATAAATCCTGCAGCTGTGGACTCTGTGGAGTCTTTTTCTACACAGACCTACACTTAAGGCTAATATTTAGTTAAAGTTCACCGTACATACATGCCAATAAAGCATATTGAATTGAACTGAAATTGAGAGAGAGAGAGACGGTTACTTGTTTTGCAGCTATTCAACAATAAAGAACACTGTTAAACTGAAGATCCACTGTTAAACAATCAAAATATCATTGGACTATGACCATAACCTATTAAACTTACATGAAACTGTTTGATGTATTTAGTGTTTTAATGAACGTGCAGGTCCTGTATCATCTGCCAGGAGGTGCTGCAGCACCCTCTGCACCCCCCGTACCTCCCATGGCCTTTCAGTGCAGTAAACTGCTGCTCCCCATTTAATTCTTCTGTTAGTGTAACAGCAGTATAGTCGGAGCAGTCAGGGATTATTTCCCTCCCTCTGAAGAAACCTTTTTCTATCCAGTCTAGACATTCACCTCCTGGTTTTTTTTAGAAAGAAAGGCTGCTATAGTATGTCTGGACTGAAAAGCTTTTTTTTTTATTGTTGCTGTTTTTTGCACACACACTGAATGTCCATTTCTAAAGTAATCTCTGACAGAGGGACGGGACACGATGACCCTGTTTACCCGTACAGAACACTGGGTGGGCAAACAGACCTTCAGATCACTTCATGGGCTGCAGGCACGATTGCTTCCTGTGTGCAGTCGTCCTCAGTGACAGGTATGTATGAAGACTCACCTTCCGCCATTTGCACCACAGCTTTAAGAACTTCTTGAGCCAATCTCTCGCCCTCCGATTCCAATGGCTGGTGATAACTTCCCTGCCTGCGAATGGCCTCATCCAAAAGCCTGCACGTTGATCCGACCTGCTCCTTCGTCTTCCCACTACACTCGAAGAAAAACATTTGTAGAAAAACAGATAATATCCAGGCAGAAAATTACCTGGACATTTTCCTTTAAGTTGGTGGTATCTAGTGAAGCCCGTCTGTTAAACAGTGTTGGCCGCGGTCGGAGGACGCGGGGGAGACCGTAGCTTTGGTCTCCAGGACCGGAGTCTCTGCTGTACTCTGCTCTAATGAAGCTGGTGGGTTTACATTGTAATTAGTTGGAAGCCTGGTGCTCATACAGACGTTAAAGGGTGCCTCTGCATTAGTAGCCGAGGCCACCTGACCAAGCGTAGGTATTTGGATGTGTTGGGAGTGAGAACGGGTTGGACTCTGTCGGCGTCTGGACTCTGTGAACTGCTATGCACTGGCCACTGTAATGTACTATATAAGCCACCAACCATTAGAGTCTTATTAGTTTAAAATACTGATGCAACTAATATCTTATAGTTTGCTTACTGCTATTGCTGCTGCTATCTTGTAATGCTACAGGACAGGCTGCTGGCTGCATTGCAAGCATGGTGCATTGGGTGATTCCATTATTAGTTTGAGTGATACAACAATGAAGAACAGTGTTATGTCTGCTTCCATTCGCCCTAGTGAGAAAAAAAATAAAAACAGATCAATGTGAAATCCCATTTGTCGGGAAAGCTGCTTTAAACAGAACTTTTCCATCAAGGGCAACTGTGTTTGCCAGAAAGTATGTCAGGAATGCTTTCCCACTGAACAATATGCTGGCCTTCATAGTCCAACATCAGTCACACCCTACCCGGGAAGGTCCATACAAACCCTTCCCCCCCCCCCCACCCACCCCACATACAATATGCTGTCTTCCTTCCATTCATCTACCTGTCCACCCACCTCTTCATCTTTCACTGAGGACTGTCTGTGGTAACTATGGTGATGGAGGGTCTTAAGTATAAAGCACTGCTTTTTCTTAAGGTTTCTATGCAATGTTGAGGCATCACTGCTTTGGGTGGTACTCACACAAAGTCAATCTGTCCAACCATTCAAGCCGTGTTGGCAACAAGTGAATGGTTTACCACCGGGCAGCATGGCTCGGTAGGAGGTCCACGTTGTTTAACTTGACGAGGATCACTGTGGCCATTTGTTCTTCTACTGTTCTTTCAATGCAATATTTATATCTGATACACTAAACCAGAGAGCACTGAACATGTCCATATCTTGTTAAATAGTTTGTATTGTTGGCACCGCTAACAAAGCTTCAACAAGTCAGTGACAAGTCATTTAAAGTTTCTGTGTTTCCATCACAAAAAAAAAGCCTCCTGCCGGTTTGCAGCAGCAGAAAGAAATGTTGGTTATAAGCCAGCGGTAACTTCACACAGCTCTAATGTAGCTGAAAGTGATCACGAAACAGTAACAAGGCCGTTACCGTTAACAGTGTAGGAGTGAAACTAACCTCCAAAATACAAAGATTTTGGTGAACAAAATGGTCTGAGTGGATGGATTTAAACTTTGACGGTTACAAAAAAAATGTTTCCTTGAGTTGAAGTTGATTTTATTACAGACAGTAAAGATATGAGAAACAGGAAACGAGACAGAGATGCAACAAAGGTCCGGGGCCTTACTCAAACTGGGAATTTTGCAATTCATGGTCGGTGCCTTAACCCCTTACTCACAAGGGTATTCCTACTAAAAGGGTTTTGAATAAACACGGACGAATAATGCATCCTCACCTCTGCATTTTGGCTAAAGGGCCTGCAAGAAAACTGCAGCATTCATGGTGGACAACATGTCTTTCTGAGCTGGGACTGCAGCAGCCCACAGTGACTGACGTCCCCACTGATACCCACACTGCAACGGGATTTCAAATGCATTTCAAATGCCATTCATGGAATCCAGGTGACCTTGAAGACACTCTGTCAGTGTGGATGTATTTTAAATGGCTCTCTCTCTCCCAAACCAACCCATTCTTCATCACATGTCCATCAGCTTTGCTCTCCATTTTCTCTCTGGAGCTGTTGATTCCAAAATGAAAAAAGGTAAATTGCAACACATACGACGATTATTTTTATCAGTGATGCATGTTCAGTATGTTTATTGCGGCTTCTCTGCAATGAGGTTTGAATAAGAAACCTGAATCTTTTTCAGCAGGGTGGATTGTGTACCATTATCTTGTCAAATGGCAACCCCAGCATCACGTGATTCAAATGATCATTTTAGTCTCCTTTTTGCAACCGACTGTTAAGAAAAAAATCCACCTTCGCTCGATGATTTGTTGTTTTTTCTGTGATTATTCCCAAACATGTCAGAAATTCACCATTATACTTTGCACAGGAGCATACATTTCCGTGCCATCCTCTTTTGGCAAGTCCATTTAATATATATATATACATATATATATATATATATATATATATATATTTATATATATATATATATATATATATGAAAAAAAAAAGATTGTGTTGCCAGCTGCTAGCTCTTGACCATGAATATCAACAGCACAATAGCTAATCTAACTAATCTCACTAAGACATGGCTCTCTCTGCATTTGGAGTAAATAACGGCTTTGACCACTATTTGAGAATTTAAGGTA
The DNA here is from genome assembly GCF_015220745.1 of Sebastes umbrosus. Classification (NCBI taxonomy): domain Eukaryota; kingdom Metazoa; phylum Chordata; class Actinopteri; order Perciformes; family Sebastidae; genus Sebastes; species Sebastes umbrosus. The sequence continues at coordinate 25,784,022 of NC_051289.1, forward strand.
GATATAATTTACAAGTTAAGCCTTGGGACCAAATTGGACCTCTACTTTAGACCAGAGCCCAAACTTCCAAATGACCAACCCTTAGTCCATGAAGTAATCTAAAATACTAATGGCAGGATTTATATTGTGTTTACTGTGTTGGTCTACAGAGGATGAGTCGTCATGTTTTCAGCGGCTTCCTGACCACAGATTTGCTTTTAACTATATCTGGTACAATATATGTATTGTGTATCAACCCGACATTCCGCGTCATGATAACGCATTTTAGGCTTTTACCTCATTTCCCACCATGTTGTTACTATGAAACGGTCACAGTTTAGGCAACAAAACCACTTAGTTAGGTTTAGGAAAAACATCATGGGTGGGCTTAAAATAAATTTCTAAACAACAGGCCCATTGTCATTCCCTGGGCGTCAAATTCTGATGCTTTGTCACGGCCATCAGTGTTTGATACCGCCGCACAAGGCACCCTTTACTGCTGGTGTGAGACGCACCGGGCGTTCCATTAACTACAATGTGAACCCATCTTCGGCAAGGCTTAGAGAAAGTGCTGTGGTGACGTAGTTTAAAGAGCAAAAAGAGACACATGCAGGGCGGGCAAGAGGGGAGGTGGATGGATCCAACAAACACAAGGCGTTTATCCAGGAAACTGCTGTTAGTGTCCCGTGCATTAAGTTTCACTTTCACGTGACAATCAGCTGTTTATGTCCCGTGTTCACAACGTTCAGTTTCACTTTCACTTTACAAACGCAGTAGTTTTAAGCCAAACCATGTAGTTCTTTCCTAAACCTAACTATAGTGGTTTTGATGCCTAAACCTAAAGTGACGCCAAGGGGCGCGACAAAGTGGCGTTGTGTGACGAGTTGGGATGAGAATGCGTTGAAACAACGTTACATAAGTAAAGAAAACACGTTACGAACGTCACTAACGCAACTTCAAAATAAGTCTACAACACTTTGGGACACGAACACCGGTCTCCTGGTTGCAAGTCCCGTGTTTGTTGGACCCGTCCACCATAAGCAGTCTTTCTCACTTTTCATTTTACGTCTCTAGCCCTGAGTGTAGAATGTTCACGTGGATGCGTTTACACTGCTGTCAGTACAGACTACACGACGTGTAACGACATGCCAAAAGCAAGAACGGTGTTGTTATTGCACGCACATTGCCGTGTCATTCATTCGCCATTTGGTGAGACCAGGTTGTGTGCATTGTCCCTGTTAAATACAACGATACAGTACAATAAAAAAAAATTTCCTCTCTAGCATCAGTCCAACTTTTTGTACACAAGAGATATCAAAATGATCTCAATATCAATACAAAATGTGCTGCCCCCCAGAGGATACACCCTTTACATTTGGCTTTTGCTCCAATAGCACGCTTTAAAGTTGTATTAATGGTCAGGCTCTAAGAATATTTAAGTGTTTTACATTCACTCTGTCCAACACTTTGTCTTCACATCAGATCTGGACATTCCTGTCAAAGAGGCATGACAGTGTAACAGCAGAGCACAATAAATCATGTAATTATCTTCATTATCGTCATAAATCGTCTCTCTAATGGGAAAAAAAAGATGTGCTTTCATACCGCTCACTATGCATTTCTTATTTTATCTTTTCACTCTTCAGCGTCTCAGCAGTGGTTTCACTGCAATATGTGGGAGCTAGTTAAACTTTGCCTACACATGACTCATACAGCGAGAGGGAAAAGTTAGAGAATGCATGATGAAAAGAAATGAGGAAAGAGTTTGGTTTTCTGTTCACCTTTTGTTATAGGCATTTTTAAGTGCATTTTGTTATAATGGCTGTGACATGGAGGCTTATTTGTTGCATTTGCATTTGTCAGAGCTGAAAAAAATCTTTCAGAAAACGTTGGCAAAGTTACAGATCCGTCTAACAAACAAACAAACACGTCAAAAAGTAACTTCATGTTTTTTTAATCCATGGAAGAGGATCATGTTCCTACATTAGTGCTGCTCTCGTATACGTATTGGCAGAACTGAGCAAAGTAAATAAATATATATTTCATGAGACATTCAGTACTTGCAGGAATGAACTTGAAAGTAGAGGCCTTTGTGAGGATATTGTAATGGATTCTGCAATTTTGAAGGAATATCTGAACCTGACAAATTTGGTTGCTGCATCTCGTGCTTTTAACTCACCTCTTTGAATATTTCAAAAAAGAGTCTTCTGGAACCTGAATAGGTTTCACCTTCTGTTCTTTGACTTTTAACGGCAAACCCATTTTTTCCACCTCACACACCAATTCTCACTCCACTAATTGACAACTCTAATCATTTGTTTAACTCCAGATAGCTGTTATTCCCTGATAATTAATGTCATTGTCACCGTGTTTGATTTTAAATATTTGAATGGATGATTTGAATATTAAGTGCCTCTCCCTCCTGTCCTCCTTCCCGGGCCGAGCCGATAAAGAGCCATGTCTAATTGGTCTGTAACTTTGACAGTTAAAGCAATTAAGATGACAGGTAAGAGTGTTTAAAGGGGCTTGTACCTTGTAACCCCCACCCCGTCTTCGTTGACAGCTCCCTCTCTGGACTCTGCTCCTCTTCCTCCCGCCCCAACTCCACTTTTCCTCCTCCCCCCCCTGCACTCATCTCCACCTGTTTGGCAATTTAGCTGGAGAAATGGGAATTCATGGCCACCGTTCTGTCACTGGGCATGACACAATTTGGTGATCTTCAGGATTCTTTGCATTCTTTTGGTAAAAAACTTAATTGGCTACATTTTTTGGATCCAATCAAATTCCTTTTTATAACAAAGCGCATACTTCAAGATGAGGAAGGTTGCATGCTAATAGTCCCTGTGACTTTGAACTATCAGGGTTCCAGTGCATCATGTCCTTTTCTCTTAAGTACTTTTAGTGAATTTTACTGGTTCTTTGGACAAAATGACTAGGGCTCAACAGTTTCCAGGTTGCCATTGGCAACCATTTAGAGAAACTGGCAACCAATTCTTGGCCTTTCTTAACTTATAATAAACAAATTGCCCACATTCTGATGCTACATGAGGGGGTGTTGACTCTTCAGCTGTATGTGAGAGGGGATTCAGCTGTCTAAGCAGAATCAAGACAAACTGGAGGTCATTTCTGAAAGTAGAGATGATGGACAAGCTGATGTTGGCGTGACCGGAGGGACCCACAATCCAAGACTCAAGGTCCAGAGAACGGATGAACAAGCGACCAGTAACTTGCTGGATTGATTTTTGAGAGATCTGAGAAGATAATAATATGATAGATCAGTGGAGGATTTGAAATGTTCCTGATCAGTGCCCCTTGTGGCGGCAGTATACTCCATCAGAAGTGCTTGTCGGATGGTCGAATAGCTTCGGAACCTCCCCCACCCCCGCACCTTTCCGCCTTCGGAATTCGGAACCGTGTCAGACAATTTCTGTAACTCTCTAAAACAGACAATCTAACATTCATGCCCGCCTCACACAGCGGACGGCCAGGTGTACGGAGGTGAGAAAGTAAGCAAGGATGAAACTTTTTCATTCTTTACACAGCTACAGTTTTTCTGTCTCTTTTAGTGTGAACAACTGAGAACACTGTGAACGTCTCCCAGGAGAGACTGTCTGAGAATGTGTGCTGTTAACCCCGTATTTAAACGGCATATGACAGCAGGTTTTTCACCCCACTTTCCAGGGTAGCCGCTCAGAACAGCTTACCCAGACCATCATTCTCTGTTCTCAAAAGAGCTCCTGAGGATTCAAGCTTTCTGTACAATAGAAAACACTTTATTTGTATACTTTTTGCATACAAAAGGCAGACATTTGTCTTTGGTTTGCGTGTGCAAAATCTGCTACTGAAAAGGGTTCATTAAAACACATATCACGTCCAGACAGGACACATTTTTGGGGGGTAGAGAGGGTCTTTAAGTCCCAGACACACCAGGAACGTCAGGGGCGCGTGGCGGCTGCGTGATTCACGTGTCTGCTGCGTTTCTGCTGCTGCAGCTTCTGCTGTCAGCCCTTTCTTTCTACATAGAGTTTGCCTTTTATTGGCCATTTCATTTCATTATAAATATCATTTATATTTGTTTTAGACAGAGAAAGGTTAATTTGTAAATAATAATAATAATCCCCAATTAAAACTTTGTACTTTATTCATTCATGGAGCTCTCCAAGTAACTGCCTGTTCTAGAACACTGTCAGGCACATATTTCAGAATAAAAGCCTTCTGTTAACAAATGAAGGAATTCTGTCCACAGAAAAAATGCTTGAGGGATTTTATTTTGAAATGAAAGCAAGAAGTGTTGATTTAAAAAAAAGGTCTTTACTTTTTTTTCCATCTCATCAACATTTTCTACAGATAGACATAGAAACTGTAGTAATCTTGCTGCTATGATGTCAATATACAGGCAATAGATCACTTTCACTGTCTGTTGCTACTGTGAAATGCATGTGACACGCCTCAAAAATCGGTGAGACCTCTATTCTCTAGATGAGACGCAGTTGAGAAGCGCGTCTCTCGCAGGCAGTGTGGCTGCTCTAACCTGTTAACACGGACGCTGAAATAAAAAACAACAGGTAACGCAGCCGCCAAGCGCTGCTGACGGTCCTGGTGTGTCCGAGGCAGTATATGTCACATAGGGACTAACATCAGTGTGACTTTTTTTGTGTTGTGTTCAAAAGATACAGGATCATTTTCTTGTCAGTCTACAATAACATGTTTGGTATCGCTTGAATCTAAAAATTCCAAGCTTTCCAAATCGGTAGATGAAGCAGATGTGTTCATTTGATTTGCAAATCCATCCACCCTATGAAGCCTAATGGAAATGAAGCACTGAACTCTCTGTTGAACTGTATTGGTGACATAAAGCACTGGCTGTCACAACATTTCCTTCATTTAAATGAAGGTAAAACTCGATGCATTGTGTTTGGTACTTTGTGCATAACTAATGTTGCAGTCTCAAGCTTTGGTGCTCTGGCTTCTTATTTCAAACCAACTGTAAAACATCTGGGGAGGGGGGGGGGGGGGACATTTGACGGCTGAAATTTGATAAACAGATTAACTCTGTTGTTCAAACAAGCTTTTTCCAGCTTCATCTTCTGGCTAAAGTAAAGTTCTTCCTCAATCGGCACCATCTTGAGACTTGATTATTGTAACGCACAGTATATTGGTCTCAACCAGTCTTCCCTCGCGCGCCTCCAACTTGTGCAAAATACTGCTACTCGCCTTTCTAACTAATACTTCCAAACGTGAACACATTACCCCCCCACCGTACTTTACTCACTCCGTTGGCTTCCAGTTGTCTTTAGAATCCATTTTAAGCTCTCGATGTTTGTGTTTAAAGCCATTACCGGCCTCGCCCCGCCTTATTGGTCCGAGATTTTAACTCTCTGCGAGCATAACGGGGCTTTGCGGTCATCTGGTCAACTTTTTTAGAAGTCCCAAGGTCGAGGTATAAGCTGCGAGGTGATGGTGATTTTGCTGTCGCTGATCCTAAACTATGGAACAAGTTCCCCCTGATATACGCACTATCACTGACCTAGAACTCTTTAAATCTAAGCTCATTTTTTATTTAGATTGGCTTTTAATACCTAGTCGTTGTATTTCTACCCTCCACCTTAAAGAAGGGAGCTTCATTGAGCTGTGAGTGTGACTACAAACAGAGTTCACACTGCCAAGGAGTGGGAAGGTGGAGGGGCCGGCTTGGAATTGGGTCTTTGTTTAAATGCTTCAGGACCACGGAGAGAGACAGTGAGCCTTGTTTCAGGACCATGAAGAGAGACAGTGAGACGTGTTTCAGGACCATGAAGAGAGAGACAGTGAGCCTTGTTTCAGGACCACGGAGAGAGACAGTGAGCCTTGTTTCAGGACCACGGAGAGACACAGTGAGACTTGTTTCAATGCTTCAGGACCATGAAGAGAGACAGTGAGACTGGTTTCAGGACCATGAAGAGACACAGTGAGACTTGTTTCAACGCTTCAGGACCACTGAGAGAGACAGTGAGACTTGTTTCAACGCTTCAGGACCACTGAGAGAGACAGTGAGACTTGTTTCAATGCTTCAGGACCACTGAGAGAGACAGTGAGACTTGTTTCAGGACCACTGAGAGAGACAGTGAGACTTGTTTCAGGACCACTGAGAGAGACAGTGAGACTTGTTTCAGGACCACTGAGAGAGACAGTGAGACTGGGTTTCAGGACCATGAAGAGAGACAGTGAGACTTGTTTCAGGACCACTGAGAGAGACAGTGAGACTGGTTTCAGGACCATGAAGAGAGACAGTGAGACTGGGTTTGAATGCTACAGGACCATGAAGAGAGACAGCAAGACTTGTTTCAATGCTTCAGGACCGTGGAGAGAGACAGTGACAAAAGATACAGGATAATCTTCTCATCAGTCTACAATAACATGTTTGGTATCGCGCTCAAATCTAGAGATTACAAACTTTCCAAATCGCCCAAATGGACCAAGACTCGAAACTATTAAAGATATGGTTGGTAGTGTTGTTTAAATACATTTTTTGTAAATTTTGTTGAAATTCCCAGTAGGCCTACATCCCGACAGCAATCAACAAATAAGAATCTGGTATCTGTGCCTAAGTCTAAGGCTACCTGTCTGTCTACCTGCCTACTTGCTGCCTCTTCCACAAGCTGCAAGCTCAACAGCTGTGAGTGCTAATCATAGACTGTATATAAGAAGTGGGTGTAGTCATTGTGACGTCGCCCAGACTTCAGCATTTTGGCCGTCGCCATCTTGGTTATTTACAACCAGAAGTGACACAAGAGGGTGGATCTAAATACAACCGAACGCTAAATAAGACATTTTTAGCCAACCGAAAAAGGGTATAATTAACTTTACTGAAGTGAAAACACACTGTGAAAGGGTAAAAGACAAAAACACGGACAACTCCCAGATCGGACAACGTCGTGGTAGAGACCTGTCAATCACAAGGTAGCCACGCCCTAAAGCATCCCCTGCTTTATGGTCTATCTGACTCTAAATGGGACCATCATTTACTAAATGAACATCATGCTGTATTGAAGAAGACTTGAAACTAGAGATTGAGACCATAAACTCATGTTTACAATGTTTACTGAGGTAATAAATCAAGAGAGAAGTAGGCTCATTTTCTCATAGACTTCTATACAACCAGAGGAGTCGCCCCCTGCTGGCCATTAGAAAGAATGCAGGTTTAAGAGACTTCCCACATTGGCTCCACGTCTCAGACCCGGAGGTTGCCCACTGCATGGCACCAATGATAGTCCGCTGAAGTCCAGGACTTTCACCCAGGAGGCTGCTGTTCGTGTACCGTGTGAAACCAAACGTCTACATTCACTTATTTTAATTTACATCTATAGTTTAATGACGTAACAAATGTAATCATTTTAAGCCAAACTATAATGTTTTTTTTAGGCATAACAGTAACCAGATATCGATTCATGTTTGATCAGCGCTGCCAAGTTTGACAGTTTGCAAGCAGTGATTGACAGCTGCTGGGCTCTGATTGGTTGATTGACTGAGCTGGTTGGGTTTATAGGTACGTAAAGACTGCTACGCTCCTATAATCAGATAACATGTCTCCACGTAAGATGAGTGTTTCTTGTAGTATAGGTAAATGCAGAACCAACAGCTTTTAAAGTACCACACTGTAGCTATTAGCTACTATTGCATCAGTTTTATAACCAAGAGGGGGGATATTTTGCCACACACCAGCTGTTTGGTAATCACAAAGCTTATTCGATTAGAACTTTGACATTTGGGGAAATATTATTACAAATCAAAGTGTTTTTGTTGCTGCATGATTGTGAAGTGAGGAAAGAACATGACACAAAGAGAACATTGACAAGTGGTGTGGATGTTCGGATGAGGACAAATAAACACAATGAGAGAGGGAGAGGAAGCGGGGCAGAGAAGAAATCTAAATTAAAGCCCCTCGAAGGTGTGCGCTTTATTGAATTCACCAGTTTTTTTCCCGAGCTCATCTGCTGCAGCAATAATAGAGAGAATGTTTTAGTTGATTAGCTACCTGCCGTGCAACGGCGATACATAATGCGGAGGAATACACTCATCAAAACATTCAAAATGGAACTGATTATTAGAAGGGAAATACGGAGGATGAGAGAGAGAGGGATTAAGCGAAGGAGGAAAAAAAAAAAGTCTCTGACCAGATGAGCTTTTGCTGGAGAAACACCAGAAGGATATTTTATTTGTTTCACAGCAGCGGGGGCAAACAGAGACAGAGGTGGAGAGGGAAAAAAAGAAATGAAGGGGGAATTACCGGGAATAGAGAGAAAGAGAGGAGTTGAAAAACAAAACAGAGGTCTTTGTAGTGCTGTGTCGGTGGCTCTTCTCCCTCTGCGTTGCCTGGCTGAATTGCGGTGACCTAGAGCGATTCTTTAACAAATAAGATTGCCTTTGTGTGTGCATTATTTTCTGTTGACATTTGCTAAGCGCTAGAGCTCCTGGCCATGGGAGATAGATGAGGGCCCTAAAATGTCTCTGTATCAGCCAGGGCCTTTCATGTTACCTTGAGAGCTGTGTGTATGTGTGTGAGTGTGTGTGTGTATGTGTGTGTGTGTGTGTCTAAGAGAGAGAGAGTAGAATGAGGAGAGAGAGAAAAAGCAATGTGATTGCCGTTCAGTAGATATCCACCGGAGCTTTGTTTCTGACAGCTGAAGGTAAAGGTTATTGCGCTGCTTTTCTCCCACTGCTGTTGTCTGTTGTTTTGTTTGGAGAAAAAGCCATAGAAATACTGTATTATTCTTTGTGGCAGCCCATTGAAAGTGCCCTCCCACTAACTTCCATTCACCTGCTAGATAATAGATCTTATAGGCGGGGATCTCGTACGTATTCGTGCGAATGTCGGCCAAGATTGACCTACAATCAAGACAACAAACTCCAGCGTAGTTCAAAGTCCATCGTGGATGTGATGTGTTTAGATATCACGGATCGCTGGAGTGCAAAAAGGAATTTATAAGTGGCAGACAATTATATGTCAGTCAACATACAGTATGTACAAACATATAGGCCTGAAGCAGGGGTCTGCAACCTGCAGCTCTGGAGTCGCATGCGGCTCTTTAGCCTCCCTCAAGTGGCTCCCTGTGGATTTATAAAAATGGAAATGAATAACTGTTTTTTTGTTTACATTTTCATTTTTATTCATCATTGTTATAGGTCTATGGTACGACGGTACGACGGAGTATTAGGGCCACATTGAGGAAAACAAATAAATCTGAGATTTCGAAAATAAAGTCATGAGAATAAAGTCATAATATTATAAAGTAGTAATTTTATGGGCTATTTTCTTTTTTCTCGTAAAGTTATGACTTTATTCTCATAAAATTCCAACTTTCTTTCCTCGTAAAGGGATAACTTTATTCTCGTAAAGTTATGACTTTGTTTCTCGTAGATTTACGACTTTTTTCTCTTAATTTTACGAGTTTTTTTTCTCGTTAAGTTATGACTTTTTTCTAGTAATATGACTTTATTCTGGAAATCTCAGATTTGTTTTCCCTCAATGTGGCCCTAATACTCCGTAGTACATTGTCTCTTTGGCCCTCACTGCATTAGACTTATATACTATATACTTAGACTATAAACTGTGTTACCTTCATCTCAATGCTGAGATGTTTTGCGGCTGCAGACAGATTTTTTTAATTTTTTGCCTAAAATGGATCTTTCGATAGTGAGGGTTGCTGACCCTTGTTCTAGAGTATCCAGAAACAAATGCAGGGCTCCAGACTACCTCTTTTCATTGGTTGCACTGGTGCGCCAAACTTTTTAATTTAGGTGCACCAGCACTTGATTTAGATGCACCCTAAATTCTTCATCCCACATTTTAAGCGTTTTGTCATTTCCCACAGGCCTACGCTAGGGATGTCACCATACCAGAGATGTAGTAGTCGATACCAATACCAGTGGCAAGATGGCGCCGTGGACAGCTGTCGCGTCTTGAGCTCCTCCTCAACTTTGCTCTTTTTTTTTCTGGTACTTATTTTGATTATTTCACAACATGCGCAGCGCCAAAGCGAGCCCCATCATACAATATGATAGAGAACAACTTTTACGCATCAGATCGTCGGCACGTTTCCATCAGGATCAACAAACAATGGAGAATATCCATGGCTGGGATCACCTGTTGCTGTACCTGGAATACGGAGGAGACAAAAGAAGCGAGGATTGCGGGCCGGAGTCCTATCCTTCTCCTTCTCCCATCTGAAATACTGTCATTAACTAAATTACAAATTTACATCTCCGTTCTATTTTATATTCACTCATGTTTATACTTTTATGCCTTAGATTATAATTTCTGTCAAGGTTATGGATTAAAGGTGGACCCAAACGCAGAGATACCAAGCAGGCAGATGAATTTAACAAAAAGGGAGCTTTTAATCTCCAAAACTGAAGTCACAAAACAAAGCTGACAAGAAACCAAAACCAGAGTCCAGACTTGAGAAAAAAACAAAGTACAAAGGAACTACACCAAAAACTTTACTGCGAACAAAAATTAAAGTACAAAGCAGGAGACACAAGGATCACAGGCAGGTGGAACACTAGTAGCCACGCAGGATTAACATGAGGACAAAGCAGAATGAACACTAAGAACATGGCAGAACAAGGAAGGAGCGACGACGAACTGACAAAGAAACACAGAGAATAAATACAGCAGGGAATCAGGGTGATTGGACACAGGTGGAACAAATCCGGGCGGGGTAGACAATCACAAAAAGGCGGGAAAATAAGCAAAGGCAGGAAGTAAAACCAGACAAGACACAGGAGGAGTGAATTTCAAAATAAAACAGGAAACACTAGAATGAAATGAATATAAACGAAAACCCAAATCCAAGAAACCAGAATCACAAATAGCACAACTAATAACCCAGAAAAAGGATAAACACAAGACCGTCTTAACTATTAACAAAAAGGAAAAAGTCCAATGTCCTCTGGCACAGTGCCAGACCATGAGACATTTTGCTTTTACATTTACTTTACTTTGACTCGGGCTTCGAATCCAACCCGTCTGTGTGTCGAGTGATAGTCCCCGTGTCAGCGTTGTTTTTCTCCGGGTTCTCAGGTTTCCTCTCACAGTGCAAAGTCATGCAGGTTAGGTTCATTGTTGACTCTAAATGTCCCATAGGTGTGAATGTGAGTGTGAATGATTGTCTGTCTCTATGTGTCAGCCCTGTGATAGTCTGGAGACCTGTCCAGGGTGTACCCCCCCGCCTTCACCCAATGTCAGCTGGGATCGGCTCCAGCCCCCCCGCCACCTTGAATAGGATAAGCAGTGACAGATAATGGATGGATGTACTTGTGTGATTACCCCTTTTATATATAAAGTACAGTATATACTGAGTCCAAAGATTTTCATTGCCAATGACTGCTTTGCTGGAATTGACAAATAACAAATAAAGAACCTTGAAGTGAAATTCCACGATTCTCGACACCACAGTAAAAGACAAAAGTAAAACAATAAATCTCATGTACTTCAACATCCACTGCTTTTTTACCATCTTCATACTGGTTGTTGTTAGAAGTAAAACAGGTCATAATTCTCTCTCTATTATCTATTTTCTATTGCTGTGAAACATATCCTTCAAACAACTGGATTTATTTAAGTTTCTCACCAAAACCTTTATTACATCACATTTGAACACATCGTGATAACGTTACATTTACCATAGCCCAATACTCATTTTTCTTAATAGAGCCTGAATGCATCATAATGTAAATCAATGACACCTCCCGTTAACTAACTCTCGTCCTGCCGATTCCAACATGGATTTGTTGTGAATAATGCAGCATTAGTGAGTTTAGTTTTCGATAGTGGGTTCAACAGTCTACCAGGTATCTACATGTTCACAAATTACGTTGGTATCAGAGTAGCGTAATGTAATGTGTGTGATACGAGTGTGTGATCAAGTGACAGAGAGAAGCTCGCTGCTGATGCCCAGAAGAGTCCCGAACACGGTAAAATAAGAAGAAACAACACAGTCTCACAGCAGTGTGTGAAGTAGTCACAAAATTGAAACTGAAAAAACGTAAACCCCTTTTTTTTGTGACGCTCAGCACAACTTTCTACAACATATTTCTTGTGCGTTTTCCTACGAATGTCCAGCACCACGTGACGCACATGTCAATTTTTGCTCCAGTCTTTTCAAAATAAAACTACTTAGGTTTAGGGAAAGGGTTTAAATATCACCGCAAGTGCTGTAACCTAAGTACAGAAGTTACATGATAAATAAATCAACTTTGACTTGTAGTTTCACAAGGGATGCGAACGCCGGCCTCCTGGGTGAAAGTCCTGTTTTTTTTTACCATCCATCCACTCCGACCTCCTCCCTATGCGCCATTCGCGGCTCTTTACGCTATACTTCCCAGTTCACAATCACGTGGATTACATTGGAACTGATTTTGCGCTGACCCTCATGAAAAAAATTTATTCGAATCAATACATTAGATTTTGTGACTATTCAGGAACGGCTGTGGGACTGGGCTAGAAGAAAAGAGATAAATCCAGGCAGACACCATCACACACTCCTAGTGGGTCATAAATGATGATTGAGTGAGCTTATTTCTGTATCAGTCTGTACATAGTTTTTTAGGGAATTGTTGCAAACCTTTAAGACCAATCAGTAACAAGTAAAGATCCTATACTTCTATAATCTGAATAAAGCCATACATACCAGAACCTGTGTGTTTATGCATCAGCCCATCCCCCACTACAGGACGGACACATTCAATATCTGCTTCAGGGGAGGCCGGCAATGATTTATTGTCAAATAAAATAAATTGGTCAGCTTAATGTCAACTGATGATCAACCGACCGTTTTAATAAAATATAGTGCATGCCTGTACGTGGTCATATATAGCCTACAAGAGGGTTTTCTCATTATGTAGTGTATGTTTTGTCTTTCTATAGATTTGCATATGAATAATGGCTGTGTGCACATACTGTGTTGTTACACGCATGCCCATTTAAATAATGCCACAAATGTACATACCCGAGTAACAGATAATATGGTTTGGCATAATATGGAAATATTTTGAATTGTAAAAATATTCCGTGATAAGCTGGAGGAAAGCATCTTTCCTCAATCACTCTTTGGACCACAAGGCTGCATTGGTGGTGCCTTAGATGTAGCACCCTTTTGGTTGTGTGTTAGAGGGACCACTAAAGAGCGCTGCATCGATTAAGTACTCCTATAACATTGTCAGACTCACAATGGACATTTATCAAAAAACAAAAGGATCAAAATCGATGCAGCAGATCCAGATTTATCCTATTTTTCATTCCACATATTCTTCTTCTTTGTCAAAACCCGGAGCCTACATCACGTCTGACATTCAGGTGTATTCTGCTACCAGCGACTAATACAGCGTAGAGCCTCGAGCAGAGATGAGGAGTTGTCTACAGAGGTCTGGTGAGCTCACTTCTTTCAAACTTCTTTCAAGTGACATCAGTTGAAGACATTTATCAGACTTCACACAGCTCCCACTGGAGACGCTAAAGGCTTATAAAACTGGTTTTCACATATGCAGAAGAACTCTCCTGAACACCTGAAAACAGACTTTGGTGTGCAAAATTGGTGGAGTTCCCCTTTAAAGGTTTGCGGGTGGGAAGCCAGTGAGGGATGAGACCGGGTTGCAGAGAGAGAAGGTGGAAGGTGGACTGTTGCACGCCGTGTTTCTGTAAGGACTCTAATCAGTTACTTTTCTCAGTAGGGAGCGCTGTAACGTAACAAGTTACTATTAAATGGCAGACGTATTAATTCCGCGACATTAAACGAGACATTCTGCGTGTCATTTGTACGCCGCTTTTTGCATGTCATTTGTACCCCATGCAAAGGTCCGCAGTAGGCAAGAAGTACAGTTAGGGTAAGGGAAAACGTCATGGTTGGACTTAAAATAAGTAAAATATATACGGAAAACAACGTAACACAACTACGGACACACGTTACAAACGGCAATAGAAAAACGTGACAAACATCACCAATGTACTTAACTTAAAAAATAATAAAATAAAAAAAAACAGTGGTCTCGGACACATGTTTTCCTGGTTAAAAGTCCTGTGTTTGTTGGACCCGCTCACCATAAGGGGTCTTCCTTGCTTTTTAGACTACGTCACTAACTCTTACCATAGCATTTATATGTGGATAGTTTATCATTGCAGTCAGTACAGAATACATGGCGTACAATCAATCAAGACAGGCGTACTTATTGCACGCTAAACGCCTTGCACATTATTGTGGCATTTATACAACAGACTGCTCTCTCTCTCTCTCACAGTCATCTCTGTAATTGTCTCAGTTCTCAGTCCAAAAGTCAAACTGCACCATAAATTATAATTCTATAACTGCTCATTTTTTTAGGGTGATGACATCATAAAATGACGACAGACATTCAAAACTGCATTTGAAATCCTCAATAGAAGCTTCAAATGTAAAACATTTGGTACAGAACTAGTATCGACTCTACCGTCATCGCATGGCCTCGTCTACGGCATCTGTAGCTCTTGTTGAGTATTTTATTAACGAAGTATTCAAATAATGGTTGAGTCTACAAAACACAAACATCGGCCAACTGTAAATACTGCTGTGGAAATGTACATTATGCTGAATCAAGGTTAAAAGGCATACAGACAAGCCAGAATATGTTTCCCCCTATACCAGAATGGTAATGTGTGGCGCCAGACCTTTCTTCAGTGCTGTGGAGATAAAGTAGGTCTGGCCATGCAAGACTAGTTAGAAAATAGTCTTTTCCACGAAGACACCCGTCAGAGTTTTGTCGAGAGCTGGAGGCAGCTATGCAGGAATACCCTGTTTCATACTCATAAAACAGGGGGAATTAAAAATAAAGGCCCGGCTCTCTGCAGTTTGAGAATTTATGGCATAATTACAATGGAGAGCCAGAAGTTAAGACAGATGTTGCACAGCTGTAACATTAGTTTTACAGGAGAGCTGGAGTTAGACATGTGTAGCTGTTAACACTGACTTTATCTACCTGCTCACAGTTACATTGGAAACATGCTGCAGGTTTTTACAGTTATGTTTACCATGTTCACCCAACACTTTATTTTTGGTTTATAAAACCACTATAGTTAGGTTTAGGAAGGAACTACATGGTTGGGCTTCAAACTACTGAATGTGTACAGTGAAAATGACACTGAATGTTTTGAACACGTGACATGAACGAACAGCTGATTATAACGTGACGCACGGGACGGAAGCCCATCTATAACATTGGGTTTTAAAGGTCCCATATTATGCTCATTTTCAGGATTATACTTGTATTTTGTGTTTCTACTACAACATGTTTACATGTTGTAATGTTCAAAAAACACGTTATTTTCCTCATACTGTCGGCTTGAATATGCCTGTATTTACCCTCTGTCTTAAACACTCTATTTTAGCGCATTTCGATGGAATTGCGACGTAATCGCAACAGAATTGCGTTGCTAGGCAACAGCTTGGGTCCATGTGCACTTCCTGTCAGCAGATGACATTCACATACACTGCAACCAGGAATAAACTGGGATACATTTAGAATGTTTATGTTTGAAACTGTTTAAAGGGTCTAAATATTGTATATTTGTGACATCACAAATGGAAAGAAATCCTGACAGCTTGTTTCAAATGCACAGTTTCTGAATACGGGTTGTGTGTATTTCACTGTGGATTGAGCGGTTCAATACTTTCACAGTATTTATATAGGACTTAAACCTGCTTTATAATAAAAAACATGACAATCTCACTGTTTTATAATATGGGACCTTTAACACAGTAGGCTTGAAATTGACAGCCAATAATCAGACACATGCAACGTTGCAGAAGCACTGGCTTCATATAGACTTACAACAGAGACCCAGGAGTTATACACAAGTAGCTGTGTATTTGATTTATGTATACATTTACAGTATGTGTGGTTCTGTTTGTGTAAGGGATGCGTGGAGGGCGGGGGGTGTTTCTAGAGACTACTACGGTTGCTGGTCTACCCGTTACCCACCTCCAGTCTTTCTCAGTAATTAGTGTTGTGTCAGCCGGGTAAGTGGTATTAATGGGACGGCATTATTAGAGGTAAGAAGCAGCTGCACTCTACTGGGACAGAGAGGAGCCCAGCGGACTCTGACTTCTTACTCTTTGTTCATCCCTTTTTCCTCCGGCTTTCCCTTCTTTTTTCCACTTATCCCAATCTTCTGTTTTCTCTCTTTTTCTTTCTCGTCGATGTTCATTCGCTCATCACGTCCACACCTCTAACAGCTCGATTACACCTACAGCATCCCGTATTCCTGCTTCTCTTCATCCTCTCTCACCCTCCAGTCTTCCCACCACACACACACACACACACACACACACACACACTCCTGTTGTCTCATTACAAGGGAGCACATCCATTTTGTCTGAGCATGAATATCTAATTGGCTTGCCTTCTCAATTCACCCAATTTATCATGTTATATTGGGCTGTTAGTGGTAACCAATATGCCGGCCTCCATCAGCCCTATATAACCATTAGTGCTTCAGCCAGAGTTGTCATGTAGCATCATTGGAGACAGTGAATTATCATGGACACAGCTCTCAGTTTTCCAGGCTTTATTTGAAATAGATAAGGTTTATCAGGAAAAATGGGAGCAAATTCCTAAAAACAATAATTCAGTGCTGCAGCCACTGGTTCTGATCTGCACCTTCAGCCCAATACGTTGAAAATATGACGCATTCTCACTCCCTAAAAAACATGTCATGGGTTCAAAGTAGGGTGAAGTTTGATTTATAATTCTATTAATTGATACAACAGGGAGCCCCTAACCTGAAACAATGCAACATCAGATTTCAAGCATACACAGTAGCCTACGTATTACTTAAAGGTGCAGTGTGTAGGATTTGGTGACATCAAGCGGTGAGGTTGCAGATTACAACCAAATGAAACTTCTCCTATGTACGTGTGAAAATTATGGTGGCAAAAACGTGAAAGGCTGTCTAAAGAGCCAGTGTTTGGTTTGTCCGTTCTGGGCTACCGTAGAAACATGGCAGCAGCTCCCTATGTAGATATAAATGGCTCATTTTAAGGGAACAAAAACACAATTCTCATTTTGAATCGATTATGCATGAAAGAAAACATGTTTATTAATATTATATTCCATTCCTGCCAATAGATCCCCTTAAATGCTACACACTGGACCTTTAATAAGGTGTGTCACGGTTGCCCAGGTGTCCTTCTCCACAGCCACGTGCTTCAGCTCTTCCTTGGCCAGGTGAGGCATGTAATCACTACAGCCTGTTCTGGTTCAGCCTCAGGGTCTCCTCCCAATTGACCTTTCGCTAAGTCCCGCCCCTCAAACGCAGACTGGCCAATCATGGCGTTGCATCGGCCGGCTACCGACCAAGGTCCGACAACTATCTGGTCCTGCTCCGTAGACTGTCATGCAATCGTTTCAGATTGTCTTCATTGTCTTTCATTTTTTTGCATAACAACCTGTAAGGCTAACATTAGCAGAGTTCGTTAGCACATCATTAAAGCCCCCTCCAGCCAGTGATACTTCCTTCTTTTTTAAAACAGAGAATGTGGGTGTGGTTAATAGTCAGACGTAATTCATTACCAGTGCAACCAGATTGCGTTGTTTTGCAACCCAGATGATTAGTTTAGATGAAACCAACAATAGTTTGGAAAACAGTTAACGCTATACGGTACTGAATTTGATGAATTTACTGTTTATCAGACCACGAATGAGACCAGAATTATCTCAACACATTGACTCTCTCTCTCTCTTTCTTTTTCAACGTCTCGTCCTGGCGAGGCGGCCGTCTGGCTGCTGCTGCACCGATGATTCGCACCGGTGGACGGGTAGACATGTTGCCGAAGTCCGGCATTTGAAATGCAGTTTCGGGATGTTTTGAAGGTGCACCGTCACCCGGCACCGGCCGATCTCGCCTCAGCTCCATCACCGACACCGAGAAAAAAACGTCTATTGCTCAAACAGAAAGACCAAACTTCCTACTTTGCACATGAATACTGTACATGGGCTCAAATATACAAGGCCAAAGAGAAGTGTTGTAGAAGTCTTAAGTAAAGCTTAAAAGCAAAGTCTTTGCTAAGGAAATGCTGCAGGAATGGAACCTTTGACCTGCTCTGGTGTTCCCAGCACTGCGAGTCCGCCTCCTGGAGCTGTACAGCGTGACTTCTTGTAGAAATGAAAAGTGGAGGATGGGGTGTGAAGCCTGATAACACGCTGCTGCTGAACTCACCGCTCCCGACTGTTATTGGGTGTGATGGATATCAATATGAGCAGATAGGATCAGTCATTTCACCGGCCTTACAGATGAAAGCGCTCCGAAGAACAGTCACTTATGACTGTATCATTACATACAAACAACAACAACAAAAACACATAAAAGAAACCTGTCTGATCCTCTGATCAAGACTCTCTGCCTGCGTTTCATTAATGCGCTATAACCATCCAATATTGTTTGTGAAAGCCAATATTTAAATAGCGCATGTATGCAATAAACCCAGCAGTGTGTGGAGTAATATTAATAATTGCGCCTCATTTCTTCAGTCCCTCGCTCTTTTTTTAACACCTTCTCCTCCCCCATGTGTTATTTCTTCTGGGGAGAAAAGGCAAATCACTGAGTTTAAAAGTGAGTAAAAGTGTCTCTTTTCTGTGCCACAGCCTCATGCATGGCTGTTAATTTGCCATGCGGGGAAACATTATGGGTCCATTAGAGGCTCTTAAATTGGATTCAAGCAGGAAACTCATTATCGTCCACATAAGGAAGATTTCAATTGAGAGTGCTTCATCTGATATTTGATATAACTAGAGAGAAACGTTGGATCGGATTCTCCGGCAAAGATAATTCTCTGCAGCGTTGCTGGATTAACTTTATTTCACTTTAATAACAGTTGTGGATTCATTCGTATCTTATTTCCCAGCTGAGAACGTGCTTATATATTTGTGTCCTTTAAGCAAACACATTAGTGTAGCTCAATAATGCCCTGGGATGTATGTTTGTCCTCCAACTAGAATCAGACTCTCCGTTCTACGGCTCCTAACTCATGGATTGCTAAAATAGGTTGAAAAATTATAGACTGCATAGATTTCCAGTCCATTCAGGACCTTTAACATGGGTGATCCGATCACCAAGTGGACCGCTCTCAGTATGTCTGTTCACACATGGCATTAGAATGCGTCTCCAGTGACCACTTTGTGATCCGTTCTCACTCCAAACCCGTCAAATATCGCCGTTTGGTCAGTACCGCTCGGCATCGGAAACCGAGGGTCAAACAAACACAAGACTTTCAACCAAGAGGCCGGTGGTCGTGCACCGTGTGAAACTAAAAGTAACGTAAGTCTTTAGTCACGTGACTCGTCAGTCCTGTGAGTCAGTGAAGCTAACATCAACCACGACCGTTTCCTAACCCTAACCGAGTCGTTTTGTCGCCTAAACCTTCCTGTGAAAACGGAAGTTTATTTTGAAAATGCACTATGCTTACACCGTCCCTGGTAACAGGAGTAACCCGTGCATCGGTCTCCGATGCCGAGGGGCACTGACCAAGCGGCGGTATTTGACGAGTTGGGAGTCAGAACGTGTTGGATCTCACTTTTCCGCTCTATATGCAAATGAACACGTACACCATTTCTGTTTGCAAAGACCAAATGTGTTGTTTTTTGTTTTTTTTTGGAAATTCTTTTTATTCCTTTTTTCCAAACACGACATAACAAATATAACAAAACATAACACCGGTGCCACAATACAAACAAAATGATGTCTTACATTTAACATTTAATATGTACATACATATATATGCACACATACACATCGTTTCCCACTCCCACACAGAGACAGGTCCAGCTTTCTTTCCATTCCTAGAGGTAAAGTTACAGAAAAAATCAAATTAAAATATTTTTTAAAATAATTTAATTAGTTAGTTAGAATTAAAAGTAATACGTTCTACAGTTATATAATTCATGGTAGTAAGATAGAAACCTTAAATAAATAAATACATTAATAAATAAACAAATTAAATAGATGTAGAGAAAAAAAACAGCACATAGAAAATAATAATTCATAATTAAGTAAATACCATAGAAAGGTTAGGTTAAGACAATTCTATATAGGTGATCCATGGATATCATATCCTATAGAATCCTTTGTGTTGGTTATTTTTAACCGGCAGGAGACAGCAGTAGCAATATCCTACATTTTGTGAATTCTGGTGCATTCTATGAACCTAATAATACAACGTGTTTGTCTACCGGCGGTCCCCGGGAGCCCGAAACCGCCACCTTTTCCAAACAATGGTGACACACAGAGAGGAATTAAAGCCCCGACACACCAAGCTGGCGGTCGGCTGTTGGCCTGGTTTTTGCGGTGTGTCTCGCACCGTCAGCTCTAGTCTACCCGTGTCTAAGGTTTTTTGGCTGATTCAACATGCTGAAGTCAGTGAGAGAAATCACTCTGATTGGCTGTTCAGCTTTAACGAATCAGTGCACGAGAAGAGAAATGGACGTGAGGAAAGCGAGACGAGTAAAGTCAAGAGGAAAAACACAGAAGGTTCTTCTCATTGTTCATCTTCATCTCATCTGATCATTCAACACACGGATATTTTCACAGCGACATGAACATCTGGAATGAGCCTAAGTGGTGAGTGAGAGCGGTGTGAAAATGGTCGGCAGACGCCACTTTGTTTCATGTACGTATCATAACAACGGCTTGTATATCCGCCGTCTTCGCTCTTCCTGTTTCCTTTATTGAATGATGAATACAGACTACCGCCACCTGCTGGTGTGGAGAGTTATTTCCTCTCACGCAGG
The DNA here is from genome assembly GCF_015220745.1 of Sebastes umbrosus. Lineage (NCBI taxonomy): Eukaryota > Metazoa > Chordata > Actinopteri > Perciformes > Sebastidae > Sebastes > Sebastes umbrosus. The sequence goes on from NC_051289.1 coordinate 25,804,794, forward strand.
AGCAGAACGTACGTGCTAACTGGCTGTCGGCTGCAGTCTTGGCGGCGTGTTCTCGTGTTTGCCCCCCCCTCCCTCTCTGCCACAGTGTGAGCTTTGCGTCCATCTCTTAACTCGCAGCCATAAGCAGTGATGGAGTAGCGTCTGATGTTCCTGCAGAGCCGGTGTTGTGGTGTCGGTGCAGGTCGGGGCTGAGGCATCTGTCACCTCTGGCCATTAAACTCATCCCTCTCTCCTTGTTTATCACCAAATGCCGCCGCGTTCTTCCGCTGCGCAGACAAACAGCACAGAGATGGTAACTTACTCCAGATGTCAGCGATAATGAATAGTGTCAAGCCATGATTTACTCCTGGATGACGGTGTTGAGAAGCATCGGGGGGGGGGGACTCCTTGATCCAGACAACATGAGCTAATGGTACAACTGTAGTCCTTGTTGTTCCTGTGGGTAGGAGAGGTGGAAGGGGAGAGTCTGAGGGAGCGTGCGGGGGGGTGGTACATGGCCAGAAACACACTTGAAAGACACGCCGGTCTTCCCTGTGGTATGCTATCACAGAGGATCTGCACACTTCCAAGGGACCGTCCTTCATGTGCCATGACGGTTATCACTGATGGCAGCTTGGTAGCATCAGGCTACATGGTTTTGAACCGCTCCGAGCTGCATTTATTTGATCATCTGCCGATTTTGATTCCTGATCGCCATGTCGAAAGATAATGATGTGTGTGTGTGTGTTTGTGTGTGTGCCTCATAATGCAGCTTAAACAGATAATCAGGGTGCTGCTTCCTGCCAGAGTGCCTGGGAGCTTTACCTAGTCGCATGGTAACTGCTAATTAAATGAAAATGTCAAACGCGGATGTGTGTCCGCTCGCGTATGGGCGTGTGCGTTTTTCATTCAGTGCCTTTGACCCACGCCGGCGATGTCCTCTCATCATCAGGATGGAAGAGTTTACAAAACACTAACAGGTTTGCGAACCGGGCTTCAAGGAATCCTACGAGAAGGCCTTTTGAAAAGGAATTCAAAAGGCTGCACAAGAGTGACGGCACTTATTAGTCAAAGCGTGACCTCTAACAAAGTAAAGTAAATCAAATCCTGCTTTCACTTGGCTGGCTTCAGAGGAGAGTCAGCGCAGAAAGAAAAGCTGTTTTTTTTGCTCAGCAAACACACCGCGCTATTTAAATCAACCTGAGTGGGAAGGATTTCTCTGAGAGGGCAATTCCATTAATAATTTCTTTGAGTCTGAGCATTCTTTGGTAAAGGCTGGCCCTCAATAAAAGATTTTTCAAATCTTAACAGATGTTGAAAATATGAGAGACTCCACTCATAACGGCATGTTAAATTTAACGGTTTAATTCCCAGAGTGTGTGGAGAGCAGCCCAAACAGCACAACACACACTAACAGATTCATTCATCAACTACAAGAGTCCAGACTAAAACCAATCTCTGAACTAGACATTAGACTGAAAACAAGACTCGGTCAAAACCGAGTATTTATCTGGACTGTTTATGGTCAGTATGTGAATTTGTGGCTAAATTGTGACACAAATAGTCAGTGGTCATGTCTATCATGTTTTGTGAACAGTTTTTTTTCCACTCATATCTTAATGTTTGATTCAAAGACAACTTATAATGAAGCAAATGACATTCAGTAATAGTTAATGGTAACATTTACTAGTCAGTATATTATACATTTTATACAGGGTGAAAGGTATTAGCATGACATACAGTATGCAAGGTTAAAAGTATTTCAGTTTTTTATTAAAGCATGTGTATCAAAAGCATTCATCATATAAGTGGTGTGTAACAATAAATACATACGTCGCAAAAGTTTATCAGCGTTGAGATTCTCCCGCTGTCATCACTGACGTTGTAGCTGGCGTATTTATTCCTAGATGGAGTGTTGATGGAACAGCTAAGATGTTAGCACAGCCTGGCACTGATCGATCCGAACTCCATTCAGAAAACAAGCATTTTAAAAGTTGTTTGCTTGTCGTCTTGCAGACAGACCCGACAAAGCATGAATTAGTTTGTTTTTTACTAATCAGCATCCTTATGTAGTTATTTTGGCTTCACTTTTGATCCATTTATTGCAATTAAATTACAGCACAGTCTGTTTATTTTGGGTTCATACCGCAGTAGCGACGTGTGACTTGCTAGATAGTCAGTGCAATGGTACTGTATGTGAATACAGCTCGCCGCCGGGTGACGTTATGAACCCAGACAAGACGGTGTTTGGCTTTCTGACATATCTGTGACTTCCACAACATGTACAAAGCAGCAACAGTGGTTATTTCTTCCATGGCTGATGGAGGAAATGGAGGAAAGAAAGGCAAAAATTTGCTTCGTGCTTGATGTGAATGCGCGGTAACACAATACGAAGCACAAACAATAGCACATGCACAAGAACAGCACTATGTAATGATACATTGAATCACTGACATGCTCCACAGAAAACCTAAACACAGAACTGTTCTCCGCCTTTTCATTTTGAAAGAGCAACGACCAATGAGGAAACTCCAACAGTCGGCGGACCAATCCTGTAACTTCATCACTCAGTCAGTCAGTCAGTCAGTCAGTGACAGACTTTTGTGTTTGTAGGGCTGGCCCTCTGCGGTCCAGCCAACAACCCTTACCACACAGGACACCTCACACCCCCTTTATTACTAATCTGAACTCCTCCTATCAGGTCATAGATATAAAGCCCCCCTGACCAGCACAAACACTGAATCTCAAATTTGAAATGAAATAAAGCTGTTTCTTTATCACAGAAAAACAGGTTTCATTGTTCTTTTATTCTTCTCCGTGTAGAATGTACCAGTAATGAATGTGCTATATCTCGAGTTCTCTGCAGTGTGCACCTGTCAGAGACTTTGTGTGGTGACATGCTGGGTTTGAAGCAGCATGGCAGCACCATCATCCCTCCCTTTTACTCGTCTTCCTTTAGGAACAAGAGGAAGAGGCGGATTAGCCTCCAGCCTTCACTGATATTTTTCATCGTCACACATTTACCAACGTGTCAGGTCTACAGATCAGCTCTTTGTGTGTGTGTGTGTTTTAAATAAAGTGGACTGGAAGTTCAAGTGGAACTTTTTTACTTACCTGACCAACCTGGGCGACAGAGACAGAGACAGAGACAGAAGGAAAATAAATTGACCACATACGTCAAATCTGAACATTAATTTCCCTCCAGAAAAAAACAGATTTTGTTGACATAATAACAGTTTGACACCTTCAAGTCATTACGGAAAACCAACAAACAGAAACAAATTACTGTCATTCACAAAATGACTGTAATTTGCAAATTGCAGATACATGTGCAATGATCTTTCACGCTCATGCATCGGGCGCAAGTATAGCGTTTATTATAATTAGTGAAAGGTGTCTAAAGTCAGTCGGAAATCGCCGTTTATGTGTTGCCATTGGTGGGACGGGCCCTCGGATCACATCCTTCTCCATCACCACTGGTTGATTTGAAAAGCATGCTCGGATACTCGTCTACCGCAGGTTCACACAACCAGCCATCTCCAACAGCGTCCCCGATACAATGAGGGGAGCGAGCAGCCTTATTGGCATTTGGATCGTACTCGGCTAAATGTGAACTTTTAATTGGGCCGGCACTTGGACGAACTTGGACGTTTCTCAAGAACACACAATTGCGAAATGCTTAGATGGAGAGAAAGAGACGAATGGATGGAGCAAAAGGGAAAGAGAAGGACAGAGAAATGAAGAGAAAGAAGAGACTTGAAAAGATGAAAGACGGAAAAAAAAGAGAGTAAAAGAAGCATGAGACAGACAGACGGAGAAAGTGGGAGAAAAAACAAAGAGAAAGGGAAGATCAGAGTAACATGGGGTCATTTCATTACTTCCCCAAAGGATAAAAAGGCACAATTACCAAAAGGCCTTGTAGTCCCACCCTTTTTTTTTTTCCCTCACTCTATCAGTACATCTCCCCACCCCCGCCCTCCTGTTCTTATTATCCAGCTCTATCAAGGTGGCGGCGCTTTCTTCTGTCCAGCCTGAATGTGAAAGGTCAGGCCGGTGATCAAGCCGGTAATTAGACAGACCTGGGAAGAGGAACTAGATCACTGCGTGTCACCCTCTTCAAATGAACAGCGAGGGAGCCGGTGTCCCCTTCCTACCCAGCCAGCCACAGATGAAGCCTGCGCCTCATTTCATTTAAGAGGGAAACGAGAAGAGAACACAGCAAGGTGGCTCGCCGTTCCCTCTGCCCTTAATCCACTGCTAGTGGCTTCTAAGCTTATTAGTGTCTGGAAACTTTAAGACAGAGGCTAAAAGAAGTGAGTGGACATGAGGATAGGCTTTTCATGTTGCGTGTGTTCGTCTTTTTCTTCATCTTTTATACACGGGGGGTGGACACAATAATACAAACACCTGGGCAATCCAATACAATACAATCCAACAGGCTGAGTAGTTCCTAATGCTCAGTTTGTGTTTGATTCAACTCTACGGCAAATGATACCAAATGAGCAGCTATCCAGTGTAATTCAGCATAATGCAATAGAAGAACACCACCAACTGAAGACTTGATATTTAAGTCTGGGGACACACCGCGCTGACATCGAAGAACTAGCGGCGACTATCAGCCCGGACACACCAGGAACGTCAGCAGCGCATGGCAGCTGCGTTACCTGTTGTTTTTTATTTCGGCGTCCGTGTTAGCAGGTTAGAGCAGCCACACTGCCCGCGTGCGTCTCAGCTGCGTCTCTTCTAGAGAATAGAGGTGTCGCCTATTTTTGACGTATGTCGCGTGGTTCACAGCAACAACAGACAGTGAAAGTGATCTATTGACGGTATATTAACATCATATCCGTACCATTACTATAGTTTTGATGTCTATCTGTAGAATATGTTACGGAGATGAAAAAAAAGTAAAGACTTATTTTTAAATCAACACTTCCTGCTTTCATTTCAAAATAGAAGCCCTCGAGCATTTTTTTCTGTGGACAGTATTCCTTCATTTGTTAACACAAGGCTTTTATTCTGAAATATGTGCCGGACAGTGTTCTAGAACATGCAGTGACTTGGAGAGCTCCATGAATGAATATAGTACAGAGTTTTAATTGTGGATTATTACTATTATTTACAAATTACCACACGTTTCTTAACTTTTCTCTGTCTAAAATAAATATAAATGATATTTATAATGAAATGAAATGGCCATTGAAAGGCAAACTCTATGTAGAAAGAAATGGCTGACAGTAGCAGCTGCAGCAGCAGAAACGCAGCTGAAATGCAGCTCCTGTGAACACCAGACGCGTGAATCACCCAGCCGCCACGCGCTCCTGACGTTCCTGGTGTGTCCGGGCTGTAAGGCCACATGTTGAGTCGCCTCACGTTGGCTTTGTTTTGGCCAAAAAGTTGCATGAGAACACACCACAAAGACTGCAGCCGACGGCCAGTTAGCACGTACATTCTGCGCCTGCATGAGATGAAATAACTCTCCACACCAGCAGGTGGCGGTAGTCTGTATTCATCATTCAAAAAGGCATCAACCAGAAGACCGAGGACGGCGGATATACAAGCCGTTGTTATGATACGTACATGACATTTTCACACCACTTTCACTCACTACTTAGCTTCATTCCAGATGTTCACGTCGTTGTGAAAAATATCTGTGTGTTGGAACGATCAGATGAGATGAAGATGAACAATGAGAAGAGTCTTCTGTGTGTCCTCTTGACTTTACTCGTCTTGCTTTCCTCACGTCCGTTTCTCTTTTCGTGCACTGATTGGTTTAAGCTGAACAGCCAATCAGAGGATTTCTCTCACAGACGGTCCCCATCGAGCCCTTAAGTGATCATTACATGATTCATTTACTTTCAGTAAGCCCCCTTAAACTAAACAAAAGACATAAAATAAGATTATTTACCGCTAGATTACGAGAGCGAAGCCACCTGTAAAGGTCATGGTCCTGAAAACCCCAGAGCACCCTGGGAATTGACATACTTCAACACTATAAATCCAAATATTCTCTCTTAAACCTCGTGAAGCTGTCAACTGCAAACAGTTCGCACCAGACGTAGTTGTGTGTACATAACGGAGTGAATTGTTATTGCTATAATTGCATTCTTCATGGGAACAATTGTCCAGTTACTACATGATAGCACAGTGTAATGATGATGAACAGTAGTTGATGTAATTGAATTCTACCAGGCGCTCTGAAAGCACATGAGATAATATGTAAGTGATGCATAAGCTCTTAGAATGAAGCGGCATGTGTGCTGTTGGATCCACAATCAGTCTCCTTGATGGCTTCATCTAGATCCATACCCTGCATACGCTCACACACTGCAAGTCTAATATTATGCCTGAACAGCCGATGTTATAGGTAATATTAATTTACTTATTCATGAGTTTCATCAACTGTGAAGCTCAAACTGCTGCATGACAGTGCATTTTTAACCACCCCTCCATATCACAGCACAGGCTGTCCTGTCATTACCACAACACTAATAGAACATAATGTGGTTTCAAAGTATCACATTCAAACCACTTTACTTTTGTTTTCCACCAAACTGAGTGATTTTCATGTGAAGGACCCTCAAATACTGTATCAACAAATGTCTGTGCACATTCCCTCACCAACCCCCCCGGCCCTACTCCCACACTATGTAAGCTTTTAACCAAGCGTAGAACAAGGAGATCATTGGCTGATGGCTCCGGCAGGTGATTGGCGCGTCTCGGACGAGCCTCCAGGAAGAGTGCCGGTCGTCGATCCCGACTTTCTTAGTGGCCAAACGGCGGTACTGGAACTTCTGTGTCCATCACGGGATGCCATTGGGCCCAAAAATACTCTTTCCCATAGACTTCCATTGGTAAAGAGACGTCTGCAACTCGGAGCATCATCTTTTTAAGGTGCATCAACTCCCCAGTATGAACACTCTAATAGACCTTATTTAAAAATGTTTCAAAGTTGTAACACGCACCAACAGCTGAATCCAGAGTTATTTCCTTTCCTCCGTTCATGTGAATGAGATCCAGACCGAGGCTGGAGCGCCTCCAATGCTGTATCCACTTCTTTTAATACATCCGTGGTCTCGGATGACGACCAGCACATAAAGAACAAAGATGGCGCCGGCTCGAGGCAGAGGAGAGGTGTATCTTTGTCAAAATGCTGGCCCCCAGCTTCTGAAAGAGTCCCAGCAAGAAGTATTGGTTATTCACGTCTGAAGATGCCACCCACAATCTGTGATGATTGAATAATGCATTCAAGACATACGGTGGTGTTTTATTAATGGCCACAAGATGTAGCTATTGGTGCCATGCTTCAATAGAACTGGAAACTGAAAGTATATAGTTGTCAAGAAGCTACCTTTTTGCAGGCGGGATTAAGGACTGCAGATCAACTTTAAGTCAGCTTTGAAGAACTAAAAATTCCAAACGAGCCTCAACAAGCGAATCAGGCGACTCAGTTATCCACATATGAAGAACAAGGCTCAGGTCTTCATAAACTATTGATACCAACAACCAATGTCAACTACCAGCTCATCAATAATGGTCCAAGCCTTTTCAAATCATCAACACATTCTCACTCCCAACTTGTTAAATACCGCCGCTTTGTCAGTGGCCCCTCTGCATCATAGACCGACGCAAAGGGTTTGTGTTACTTTTGGACGGACCGGGGACGACGTGTCAATATATGCTCATTACATGCATAGTGTCCTTTCAAAATAAACTTCCGTTTTCACAGGAAGTTAGGTTTAGGCTCATGTTGACTTGTTTTGTCACGTCAGTCTTTAGTCACGTGACTCGTTAGTATCGTTAGTCTCGTGAGTTGCTAATCAGTAGAGTTAACGTCCATCACGACCGTTTCCTAACCCTACCTAAGTGGTTGTGTTGCTTAAACCTAACTTCCTGTAAAAAAACAAAGTTTATTTTGAAAGGACTCTATGCATGTAATGAGCGTATATTGACATGCCGTCCCTTGTCTGTCCAAATGTAACGTAAGAGGGGTACCCCGTGGGTCGGTCTCTGACGCCGAGGGGCACTGACCAAGCGGCGGTATGTGACGAGACGGGAGTGCGAAGTTGCATAATCACCTGACCAATATTGGAAATTAGCAAAGTTAAACATCCGTTTTAGGTCACAAAATTTGTGCTTTAGCAACTAAACATCATTTTAGGTTTAGGCAACACAACCACTTAGGTAGGGTCGTGGTTGATGTTAACTTCACTGACTCATGGGACTGACGATAGCGACGAGTCACATGACTAAAGAATGATGTGACAAAATAAGTCAACGCTACTTCTAGTTTCACACGGGACATGAACAGCAGCCTCCTGGTTGGAAGTCTTGTGTTTGTTTTACGAGTTAGGAGTGAGAACGGGTTGAATTCATAATCTCTCTAAATGCAGCACTCATTTTATATAGACTGAGAGAGACAGCATGGTTAAAGGTCCCATATCGTGCTCATTTTCAGGTTCCTACGTGCATTTTGTGTTTCTACTAGAACATGTTTACATGCTGTAATGTTAAAAAAAAACTTTATTTTCCTCATACTGTCTGCCTGAATATACCTGTATTTACCCTTTGCCTGAAACGCTCCGTTTTATTGCGTTTCAACGGAATTGCAACAGAGTTGCGTTACTAGGCAACAGTCTGGGTCCATGTTTACTTCCTGTCAGCTGATGTTATTCATGTACACTGCAACAGGAAATAGACTGGGACATATTTAGAATGTTTATGTTTAAAATCGTGTAATGATCTAAATATTGTATATTTGTGACATCACAAATGGACAGAAATCCTGACGGCTTGTTTCAAACGCACAATTTCGGAATACGGGCTGTGAGTATTTCTCCGTATATTGAGCGTTTTGATTATTTAACAGGATTTATATAGCACTTAAACCTGCTTTATAAAATAAAAGACATGGGAATCTCACTTTTTACCATATGGGTCCTTTAAACTCGGTCAAGATTGACATGGTGATATTTCATCTGTTCATTCAGGTGTTCAGTAAGATGTGTCCGCCTAAGGTGCACGACATTCTGAAGCAAGATCTCTCTGATTGGCCCTGGCCCAGCATGAGCTTATAGCCTCCTTCCTGGCATGACAAGGCTATGATGACATCACCATCTTTAAGATAGAGAGGTGAGTTGGCAAGCTCAGCTGAGCTTCAATCCTTCCACACTAAAAGCAGCAGGCTTGAGTGAACGTACTGCGCTGGTATATATTTCTGTCTGCTCAAAACAACTGAGTAAATCACTAAAAGCAGGCAAACCTTTCACATGACAGTTTTTGAATTATTGTTACTCCCACTACCTTCCACTTCTACTCCCAAAATTTACAGCACTTTCAGTGACTTTGTTACGTCATCTGTATTCATTTAATCAAAAAAGTTGCACAGAGTTGCATTTTTGAAAGGATTGGTTCACCCCCGTCCAGCTTCACCCAGATCAGTGACTTTGTTGCTTTGCTTATATTCAGCTGGAATATGTACTTTCTTGTCTCCTTTACCTTCAGGGTGCAACTGTCTGCTCGACATCTGCTCTCCTCAATCCTGCTGATCATCACCCGCTCTCCCACCACTGCCAGCAGGACAGATTATTGCCCTGGCCCTGCTCTTTAGATGATTATGGTCCACCTGAACGGCCGTGTTGTTGTTGTTGTTGTGGTGGCGGTGGTGAGCAATCTCCACTGAAAGGCCAGTGCCGACCGCGGTCGGGACGATCGATACAGAGGGAGCTCGCTTGAAGGTCAGGCGCTCTAATGAGAATGCTGTAATTGCGAATATTCATCTTTTGAATGCTCGCCTCTGGGATCAGGTTATCAATTACACATGCACGTAGACATAAAGCACCCACGCACTTGTAGAGCGATACATGCAAGGAAGCCACTTACAGAAGTACACATGAAATGCAGTCACGACTGCAACAGCAAATCAGCGTGTGGCTGCAGTGAACACACATTTACAGACATGCATAAACCTAGAACAGGTAAGTGAGTTACAGCGGTCTACACTGCGGATTATTACTATTATTTACAAATTACCACACGTTTCTTAACCTTTTTCTGTCTAAAATAAATATAAATGACATTTATAATGAAATGAAATGGCCATTATGAAAGGTAAACTCTATGTAGAAAGAAAGAGCTGACAGCGGCAGAAACGCAGCTGGACTGAACACCCGCCACGCGACGCAGCCGCCACCGCCACACGCTGTTTACACGGGCGGTCTGTCCGGGGCGTTAGTTCGTCTCTCAATATTTTCTGACTTCTCCACTCTGTCTGTGTCAGGGGAGACATCGGAGTTTTGGTTGGAGACGATAACGTAACTCTTCTGCAGTGTGTAGTGTGCACGCATGCACGTGAGAGGTGGAGCAAGCAAGAACGAGCGGTGTGTGTGAGTGAAAGCAGAGTGCAGCGTCGACTCCGTCCCTGGAGACCAGGGTTACGGTCTCCCCTGTGTCTTCTGGCCGTGGTCGGGGGGCTGGAGCAGGATTAGTTGACACTGTTTTGCAAGACGGGCTTCACTAGATAGAACTTTGCGGTTTAGGTGCTTCCGTGTAGTTTGTGTTGGAGTCTGAGTCTGAACAGCGTAGCCACACGTGAGCGCACATGGGACACCGAACCGCAATGATTTATAAGAGTGAAAGTGTAAGAAGTTTCAAACAGTCCCTTTTAAAAAAGGAAATAGTGCATTTGTAGTGGACTATTTTCAGCGGCGGATTAATCCACCTTTGGTGCTCTGTTGTGTATTTGTGGCAGCAGGATGGTGTATGTGCAACTCAGTTGCCAGAAAAAATGTTGGTATTGTACATTTCTGTAAACCAGGATACGTTAAATGATGATGTTTCTGAACCAAAATAGGTTTCATATCAGCCTTCATGCTTGCATATCATGCTTGCAGAAACGCACAACGCCACGTCTAACAGTGTGACTCACTGATGAGTGTTACTAGTTTTTGAACAACAATGGAGCTCGATGGCACAGAGGAAGAAGATATATCAGGCTTTCAGGGTACACTAACTCTAGACAACTCTATAGTATAGCATGATTTCTCACTTTCCTGTTTCTGCTGTTTTCTTCTTCTTCTCTTCCTTTTTGTGTGTTTTTTCAACTTCTCACAGTGATGAAGAGAGGGATGAGAAAACAGAGCAAGACCAGAGAGCAACCTCCCTAAATGTCAAGAACATTAATAAAGAATAATTAATAAAGAGCAGCGTCTACAGATTTGGGTGTTTGGTCTCTGTGTGTGTGAGCGTGTGTTTAAAGTTCTGTGTGTGCACTAGTGTGTGTGCTGTGACTGCATGGATCTGTGTTTGCATAACTTTATCTACGTCTGCATCTGAGCGGTGATGTCGTTGTTGTCTGTTCATTTCTGGCTGCTTGATTGTGTATGAGATAAGCTGCATGCACGTATGTGTCTGAGCTATATTTACATTCACCAAATGAAACAGTTGGCAAAAATGCATACAATGCAAGGTCCACAGAGTGTGGAGAACATGTAGTGCACAACTGGGGGTGGGTTTAGAAAAAAATAAATAAAAATGGGTGGGTGGGTTTCGGAACTTCCCCAACCAACTCTGTCTCCTAAAAGTTACTCTCACAGTACGAAGTGAAGATAGACAAAAACTAGAAGATAGACAATAATCCAAACGGGGATCAGGACCCAGAGGTTTCCAGGATTAAATCATCTCAGAAAACGATTAAATTGACATCAGAACAAAAAACATTTTTTTTTTTTTTTTGAATTTATTTTTTGAATTTTCATCACAAACAGACTAAAAAAACAAAAACAAAAATGTTACATCTACAGACAGACACTAACACAACAATAATTAAAAAAAAAACCACCACAGGATAGCCAAACTAGTCAGACAAAAATACAAAGAACAGAAATAAAATAGCCAAACTGGATGTCACGCAGTAGGGACTGCAGCTAACAGTCGGAGGAGTCAAGATGTCTAATAATTGGGCCCCAAATACAGTCAAATTTTTCTCGAGAACCATGTGTGTTGCTTCGAAGCCTCTCGAGGTGTATCCCTGAAACTAGTTCCCTCAGCTGTCTAGCAAAACAAGGAGCGCTTGTGGCCTTCCATTCTTTTCGAATTATTCTCTTAGCTACTACCATACCAGTCATCAGGGTCTGCTGTTGCGTGCGCTGCAATGCAAGAGAAGCTTTGGAGCAACCAAACAAGGCAATTAGTACATCAGGTTCAATCTGCATATCATACATTTTACAATACCAGTTAAAGATTTCCTGCCAAAAAGGGACAAAACCAAAAAGTATGACCAAGAGTACCTTTTGAGGAATTACATCTGTCACAGATATCCGATACATTAGGATACATTTTGTTCATCTTTACTTTGGAATAATGTAGTCTATGCATGACTTTGAACTGAATCAACTGCAGCCTGGCGTTAATTGAACTTTAATGGATCCTCTCCAACCCCTCACTCTAAACTTCCTCAGTTAACTCCGAGAAGAAAATTGTTCTCCTTACTTTTTTCTATATACTCAGTACAGTACATTTATCTGTTCAAACAACATATTCTCACTCCCAACTTGTCAAATACTGCACAGGTGTTGTTATTGCATGCAAAATGACTTACAAGTTACAGTGTGATTCATACTCCATTTGGTGAGACCCGGCTGATACTAAACATTTGAGAACCGTTGCTAAGTTTGAGATGGAGGATGGTGTAGCTTTCAGAGTTGTAGCCATTTTTTCTCATAATTGTACCGCATACAACTTCAGTCTACCAGAAATAGAAAATTACTGTTCATTCAATTTAGTATGGATTAAAACATCTGTGGCATTCTACATTTAAATGATCAGATTATGGAAGCAAAACAGCATGCCATTATCCCAAAACCCAGACAGTATAATTGGTGAAGCTGATAATATATCTGAATGTTTGGAATGGTGCCCTTTAAAGTCTTTAATTCACTTTGGTGTTAGTATTTGATATGGACACCATTTGCTATTGCTAAAGTGATACCGTTTCAAATACCAAGGGTTGATGGCCACATTTAGTCCTCCGCCATAATGACTTGGCCCCAAATGAAATTTGACATTTCCCTATATTGGGCTACATCAACATTCGCACACAAATCTACTGCATGTTTAACAATACAAGTAAAAAAGGTACATTTCAATCCCAATAAAAGGTACTCAAATTTACTGTCTGATACTCAATATACCCAGAGTAAACTTTGCCATGCTTCTGTGCAGGCCAATTTAAGAGGTCATAATCCTACCAGACGAATAACAAATGACCAGGAAGACCACTTCCTTTTATCTACAAAAATAAATCCCTGCATAAATCCTCCAAATCTAGAATATTTTTCTTGGTAACGCTTCATTTTACAGGGCTGTTATTTCCTCATAATTTAATAGTAAATTTCTTGGAAAGAACTATATAATCTGGAACTACCTACAGCAGGGGTTATCAAACGTATTACTGAAAGGTCCATATCTGATATTAAGGTGATCTTTGCACATTTGCATATATACAGATACTGTGTGATGAATTGGAGTAATACAAGTCTGTTCCCACACAATCAACACAATACACCAAAATGTAGTTATTAAATAACTTCGCTGTATGTGCTGACAACGTGCTGGAGCTGATTTTGTACTAATTAAAGGGAAAACAGAGTCGGCGTTCAATTAGTACATTTCCAATTAATGACCTGTGACAAATTGCCAGTGTAACCTCGAGTCAGTTTATTGTGAAATGTGTCAATAGATAAACATACAATTCAACATTTATAAAGAATAGTTCCCATTATTAAATGAATGATGAATGGATAATTACTTGGGTTTAAATGGAGCATTTTTTTTTTTTAAATCATCAAAACTAAATGAATTCTAACTAAAATAACAGTCTCAGAACTCTCTAGAATTTCTACCAAATTTTGGAGTTCAACTACAACTAAAGTAGGAGTACAACTTTTCGCGTGTCATTTTATGTTTAGGCATCACAACTACGGTAACGGCCGCGAGTTTAGGTAACAAGTCATTGTTGGGATTAAAATAGGTACATCAGCTGAGTAAAATATGTACATAAGTATGGATAACACATAAAAAATGTCACTAATGTAACTTTAAATTTATTGCAACATATACAAAACATGTCAAAGTTGTTTTTCTGCTATGTTTTAACTGTAAAATGAATGAAACAAACTGAGCATTAATTCCATTTTCCTTTTCCTTTCATGTGTTATTTAGTCCTTGTCATCCTGTTCCAGCGAAGAGAGGATATGGCTTTCTGTGCAGGCTATAATTGTGCCGTCAATACCTTGTTAACATGAATGATATCCATTGTACTGAGAACAATGGCAGTTGATAACAGCCTGTCTACAGTACATTAGAAATTCTGGCCAGGGTCAGACTGGTATGACACCATCCTGGGCTGGACTGAAGTTGCTGCCTTTCTAACTCTGCATGGTTCGGAGATCAGTCTGGGTTAGCATTAAAAGTTAAAGGCTGCACATGTGACTGGCATTTCATATGGTAATAACAAGACTTTAAAAACAGTGAGGAGAGGCGTACCAGGGAAAAGAATAATTCCAGGCACCATACGCTGGTTTACAGTGGTATGTTTTATGAAAACATTCTCTCAAACCAATGACTGTTTATACCTCTGCCAACAATTTTATACAATTTTATGAGACAAAATGTTCATTTAAACTGATCTACAAAGTGTTCACTGCCTTACAATAACTATCTATCCCCTGGTCATGACTAGATTGGACGTGAGCCTGGGATGCTGATGTTGAGGGCCTTTTTTTTTTTTTTTTTACAAATACATACAACACTCATTCGTCATCCTGTCCCCCAAAATATAAATGAATTGCTAATTAAGAAAAAGTTCCCTATTGAGGGTAATTTGTAAAATGGTGGAACAGGATGTTCCTTACAAATATGTTACTTAGCTAATCAACATTATATATATATATATATATATATATATATATATCGAGGCGTTGTCATAGGGGGGAGGGTTTGCAGTTCGGTGTGCTGAGGATCTCATCGCTGCTTTTTGCAGATGATGTGGTCCTGTTGGCATCATCGGTCTGTGACCTCCAGCACTCACTGGATCGGTTCGCAGCCGAGTGTGAAGCGGCTGGGGATCAGCATCTCTAAATCTGAGGCCATGGTTCTCAGCAGGAAACCGATGGATTGCCTACTTCGGGTAGGAAATGAGTCCTTACCCAAAGTGAAGGAGTTCAAGTGTACCTTGGGGTCTTGTTCGCGAGTGAGGGGACTATGGAACGTGAGATTGGCCGGAGAATTGGAGCAGCGGGGAGGCGGTATTGCATTCGCTTTGCCACACCGTTGTGACGAAAAGAGAGCTGAACCGGAAGGCAAAGCTCTCGATCTACCGGTCAGTCTTCATTCCTACTCTCACCCATGGTCATGACGGCTGGGTCATGACCCAAAGAACTGGATCGCGGGTACAAGCGGCCAAAATGGGTTTTCTCAGGAGGGTGGCTGGCGTCTCCCTTAGAGACAGGGTGCGAAGCTCAGTCATCCGTGAGGGACTCGGAGTAGAGCTGCTACTCCTTTGCGTTGAAAGGAGCCAGTTGAGGTGGTTCGGGCATCTAGTAAGGTTCCCCCCCCCCTGGGCGCCTCCCTAGGGAGGTGTTACAGGCACGACCAGCTGGGAGGAGGCCACGGAGAAGAGTCAGGACTAGGTGGAGAGATTATATATCCACACTGGCCTGGGAACGTCTCGGGATCCCCCAGTCAGAGCTTGTTAATGTGGCCCGGGAAAGGGAAATTTGGGGTCCTCGGCTGGAGCTGTTGCCCCCGCGACCCCAGATAAGAGGTTGAAGATGAGTGAGTGATGAGTGTACATTTACGCTAGGTTCGGTAATGTTGAGAAACTAGGAAGAGTATGCTAGATTTTAAAAACAAAAAACACAGCCCAAACCTTTCTTTTCCAATGAAAGTAGCTAGCAGCACTAGCTCCAAAAGTCCCTAAATCTAGAGAGAAAGTCACCAAGTCGGCAACACTGACAGCCCGTCCCCTCAGGCCTCCCTCCAAAGAAACTCCCCCCAAATTATCATTGTGAACGTAAACAACGTACATGGCTATTGTTAGTTTTCACAGCTGTCAAGCTGTCAGCTGGTGGAAGACTCTGGTGATGCACACAGGTAGACAGGCATGTAGATTACTACAGTCCTGTGACAGCCACAGATTACAGATTATTTTTCTTTTTTTGTCAGAGTATTTGATTTATTGATTGCTGTCGGAATGTAATGAGAATTTCAACAAATATAACAAAAAAAGTTTTTTGAAGAACACGAGGCATTTTGGCATCATTTGGCAAATAATCCATAATAACCTTTCAGCATATTGTAATTCAAGTGTTCTGAGAGAAAACTAGACTTCTGCTCCTCCTCATGGCTCTGTTTTCAGGTTTTAGAACATCTAGCCTGTGACGGGAGACTTTGACCAATCACAGGTCATTTCAGAGAGAGACAGCGTTCCTATTGGCTGTGCTCCGGCTGGTGGGCGGTGCTTGGTATTTCCTCAACAGATCTTAACATGGCTGCTTGGTCACAAACTTTCTCATTTTAAAGCTAAACAGTACACTACAAGATGATTCTGAGAACATCTGAGGAGAGAAATAGACATTCCAGTAACCGAATATTGATTCATATTTGGTCAGCGCTGCCTAGTTTGACCGTTTGATCGGAGTTTGCGAGTGATTGACAGCTGCTCAGAGACGGAAGCTGTCAGAATATAGTGACCGTTTTATACAAATAACTTCTTTTAATCATATTTGCAGTCAATAGATCACCTTCACTGTCTGTGACATATTCTACAGATAGACATCGAAACTGTATTAATGTAGCTGATATGATGTCAATATACAGTCAATAGATCACTTTCACTGTCTGTTGCTGCTATGAAACGCGCGTGGCACGCGTCAAATATAGGCGAGACCTCTATTCTCTAAAAGAGACGCAGCTGAGATGCATGTCTCACGCGGGCAGTGTGGCTGCTCTAACCTGTTAACTCGGACGCCAATCTAAAGAACAACAGGTAACGCAGCCGCCACGCGCTGCTGACGTTCCTGATGTGTCCCGGGCTATAAGAGTGACTGCTGCCAACCTCTGCTATGTTCAAGAACTACGAATCCTTCAACTTCTACTAGTTCAACTATTGATATGGGGATTTTTTTTTCTATAATTATTAACATAATTATTAATCAGAGTTCCAAATTGACAGTATAGCATACTTTATGAGATTATTTCTATGCATCTACAGTAACTGGCTTTGATAAGAAGGATGGTGCCCCGAGGTGGTTTAATGTAAATTAAATCACATTATTCAACATAATTAATAATTATTATTAATTACTTTTGATAGCTACTTTGATGTTTTTTTGAGCTATTGCACCAACATAGTTTGGTGCCCCGTTATTATTAATAATTGATAATATAATCATTTTGATATTAATGATTGTCTTAATAACAAGACCAGCTCCTACCTGCGTCCTAACACTAACACGTCCACCATATCAACTTAAAAGGTGATGATGTGTCAATGTTGTGTTCTCCCAAGTGGCCAATGCCTCAGGTACTGTGTGACACTTCCATTTAATCATAGTCACATACATGCAGGTGAAGTTAACCCCAGTATTCCTTGTCGAATGTCCGAGCTGGAAGATGAACAAAGCATTTCAGTCTCATTAGTTTGTGGTAGCAGAGGTCGGCTTCTTTATTCAGCTGCTTAAAAATCTGTAGAAATCTGCAATTTCGATAACTCTGCTCAAGTGGAAGGGAAACGCAGAGAGAGAAAGAGACAAAGTGAATAAAGGTAAAATGAAAACAATAAATCTAAATGCAGAGCCGGAGTGTGATATGGTGTTGATTCCCCACTATTCAGAGGCAAATAACTACTGGTGTTTTCTATTGATCTGAGAGAGAGGAGTGGTGTCTGCTGCTTGTTTTATTCAGCTGAACTCAAAGAGAGAGAGAGAATGTCAGGAAGAGAGGAAAAGGAAAGACTTGCAGAATTCATTGTTTCAAAAGAGTTGTAAGACTTTTGATAGCTACAATGTTAATTACGCCCAGAGACGCTTACTTCAACCCGTTTGGTCATTTCTTCCCTCCACAAAGAAATGTAAAGTAATTACAATTCCTGGTGAGCAGCGTGTGTGCGGGGGGGAGATAGGGGGAGATTGTGTGTGTGTGTGAGTGTACGTACGTGTGCATTTCACACGAACGTGCACACGCGCTTCGCAATTAATTTCTGTGATTTCCTACCAGTCCTTTTACAGGCTTTTTAAATGTCATCCGCTGCTATGATTGACATGCAAATTTGTGGCTGGCAGAGGGGCTAAATGGGCCGGCAGGTTGAGCGAGCCAGATAAGGGCATTGTTTCCCCGGCTATAGGCTTAGGGAGGCAGAGCAGGGGTTCGTTGGGTTTAAGGAGGAGGTTTAACCCCTGCCATGCCACCCACAATGCATCGGGGTTAGAAACATGACACTGATTGTTGGCCTTTAATTGTCGAGGGGTTCCTCCTGGTTTTAGTCAACAGCTTCAGGGGGTGGCGGTCTCTTAAACCTGCTATTAAACCTCACGCTGCCATATAGGAACACTTCACTCATGTTTGTCCTTATTGCTGTGGACGGCATGCCTGTAACTCCCCCAACCACACACTACTGGAGGTGTAGTGCTATTTGTTTAAAGGCCTTGTAAAAGGAAATTCCGAGATTTGTTTCTGAACACATTATAAATGTGGGAAAATAATTAGTGAAAACGTGAACAGACTGTGAACATTGTAGTACTGGAACGTCGAAGCGAAAAGCAAACGCACCTATTTGGCAATATTTCACGTTTAATCCCAACGCTATAAGGGATCCATAATGTTAATGAGGTAATGGAGCCGGAGTGCACGGAGCAGCGGCACCAGGTAGACCCCCGCAGTGGAGCCCCGCAGCAAAAGCGCTGCCGGAGAGGCTAGACACACCGGGATCGGGATCAGGTGGACCTAATTGGGGCGAAGTGAAGGATCTGAAACGAGAGACATGGTGAGTATATCAAAATAAAGCAGGAAACGCTGACAAAAGTGAAAACAGCAGAAAACAGGACCTCAGTCCAGAGACTGGGATGGAACAATACGCTGATCTGCATGAGAAATGAGGCACAACAACAAAACTTTGGTTATAATAATCATCCGCTTATGGTGATCAAGTTGACCCAGACAGATGTGATCAGTAGCGGTTTCCACTGTATTATAATATTACTAGCCCGTCACTGTCACTCCCACTGTGTAGGACAGGGCAGCAGTGGATGAAGATGTGTTTCTTCATCGCTCTAGAAGTGAAACGCTGTCGCTGCCGCCAGTTTGTATTTCTGTTACTTGGCTGATGCCGCGCCTGTGCAGATAGTCGGCGGCGCTCAATAAACGGGCTATGGTGTATAAATGCACCAGTGTCCCGGTTTCTCTGGGAGTACTCCAGCTCGCATATTCGGGTTATTCATAAATGGGATAAGGGCTTATTCCAGTTTGTGGTGTTTCAGCCGAGTCGCACAGTAGTCTGTGAAGTAGTCACAAAATGTAATGTATTGATTCGAGTATATAGACACCAATTTCGATTTTTTTTCATGATGGTCAGCACGAATTCTATTCGTATCTAATCCACGTAATTGTGAACCGGGAAGTATAAAGAGCGACGAGTGCCGTGTACGGAGGAGGTCAGGTAGGATGGGTGGTGTCATGTTCTCTAACGCCCTGAACACACAGGGAACGTCAGGAGCGCGTGGCGGCTGCGTGGCTTGGTGGCTGCGTGATTCACGTGTCGGGTGTTCACACCAGCTGCGTTTCTGCTGCTGCAGCTGCAGCTGCCGCTGTCAGCCCTTTCTTTCTACATAGAGTTTGCCTTTTAATGGTCATTTCATTTCATTATAAATATAATTTATATTTATTTTAGATAGAGAAAGGTTAAGAAACGTGTGGTAATTTGTAAATAATAGTAATAATCCACAATTAAAACTCTGTACTATATTCATTCATGGAGCTCTCTAAGTCACTGCATGTTTTAAAACACTGTCTGGCACATATTTCAAAAAAAAAGCCTCGTGTTAACAAATGAAGGAATTCTGTCCACAGAAAAAACACTTGAGGGCTTTTATTTTTAAATGAAAGCAGGAAGTGTTGATTTAAAAATAAGTCTTTACTTTTTTTTCATCTCCGTAACATATTCTATAGATAGACATCGCATCTGTAGTAATGTAGCTGGTATGATGTCAGTATGCCGTCAATAAATCACTTTCACTGTCTGTTGCGAAACGCGCGCGTCACGCGTCAAAAATAGGCGAGACGTGCGTCTCACGCGGGCAGCGTGGCTGCTCTAACCTGTTAACACGGACGCCGAAATAAAAAACAACAGGTAACGCAGCCGCCACGCGCTGCTGACGTTCGTGGTGTGTTCTGGGCTTAAGGGCTTATCCCGGTTTCTGGTGTTTCAGCCCAGTCGCACAGGAGTTTGTGAAGTAGTGATTTGAGTACTTAGACACCAATTTCAAATTTTTTTCATGATGGTTAGCATGAAATCGATTCGTATCTAATCCACGTAATTGTGAACCGGGAAGTACGGAGGAGGTCGGGGTGGATGGGTGGTGTCATGTTCTCGAAGAACTTTGCATCTATTTTGCGGTTATTGTCTCCCTCTAGTGGTCATCCATTATTCTCTTGTTTTCTGCTGGCTATTGTTTTCATTGGTTGTTTTAGTCATGTGACTCAGCCAGCTCATAGTTCAGAGATTATGATCAGGAAATGCTTCAGTTGTTACGTTACATGTGGTCAGCTTGCAGCTCCGGCTACTTTATCCTTTCCCTCCTCTGTCTGAGCCCTGGAAAACTTTGCTTGTAAGTTATATTTATGCTTATAGTTAATTATAATAATACACAAGTGTCATGTAATGTATTTAAGTTACATTTAAATAATTTATACCTTTAGTTTATTGGCATGTAAACACTGCCAATGTTAATCTAGCCATGAGTAACAAGTACTGCATTTATGCCAATACTGTCTTTTTAGGCTGGTAAAGTTTATGTTCATTATTTACAAGATATTATCAAAGAATGTACAACTATTTACATATAATTTAAATGTGACATTTGTACACTATAACTTTGTAGCTGTGATTAACATTATTTTCTGTCTGTGGAAGTGTGCTTCTGTTAAAATAGCATGCAGTAATTGGTGCTATCTTTCTGAATCATTTCAGTTTTGCAAAAATCTTTTCATGAGAATGACGACAACAGTAAAGAGCATTCAACTTTACTCCAGCCTCTGACTGTCTCTTGAAGCCTGTTCGCTATCTGTTGATTTGTGTACAGACACACACATTGAGGACAGAATAGGTGGCTCAGAAAACACAGAAGACCAGGAGACCGGTGTTCACGTCCCGTGTGAAACCACAAGTCAGAGATCATTTACTTGTCACATAACCATCGTGTTCCGGAGTTATTTAAACCCAAACAGCGATCTTTTCCTCAACATAACTAAGTCATTTTATTCTGAAAAGACTGAAACGGAAATTGACAGGTGCGTCACGTGTTGCTGGACATTCGTAGGAAAATACACGAAAAATACGTTGTTGAAAATCGAGCCGAGCATCAAGAAAAAAAAGGGAAATGTGTGTCTATGTTCACGAATCAAAGAGATTAAATTTGGTGACTATTTCACAAACTGCCTTGAGACTGTGTTGGATGTTAATGTTGCACCTTTAAACAGACATGACTCCGTCTGCCTTTTGGAAACTTTATTCTTCCCAGTTCTGCATTGAAGTTATCTTTACACGAAGCAATCGGACTGCTCGCCCACATCAGTAAACGTGCACGTTCACTCAACGTAACTCAACTGATCTCTACTGCGCTGACTGATGACATCATATCACTCTGAACTATGACTTCTAGGTAATAACATAAATCAGATTATATACATAATATTTGCAACATTGAAAATACAATGAGATTAGAATATATTTCTCTTAGAGAACTTAAATCTATTTCAGGTCTATAAAATGTAAATTATCAAATATTTCTAGGTCGCAACATTTACACGCTCAAACGCGTAAACGAGATACTTCAATAACCCGATCATAAACGTGTTATTCATGTCCATGTAAACACAGTCAATTAGGGTTGCCCCATAGTTAGGATGTATACCACATAACCGCAACATCCACGGCTCGACGCCCGGCCATGCGACCTTTGTAGCGTGTCATACCCCTCTCTCTCTCTCCCCGTTGTTTTCGCTGCGCTGACTGTCGAATAAAGGCAAAATGCCAAAATTACAAAACAATTAAAAATCCATTACCTGCTGCAGCTCACGAGGATCAAACTTGAGTAACAGAATTAGAGCAGAAGAAACCGGGCCCGATTAGGACCTTGAGGTTGTCAGTGGATACTGCTTAATTTAATTTAGAGTAAATTAACAGCAGTGAAAAGTATCAGATGGAGAAACTCAGAAGGAAAACTTAAGAAGTTAAACTGTTTAAAAAGTTATTATTATCATTTTTTTTTTGTATTTACTTTACTCCAACATGAGATGACATTTTCATTGGATTGGAACGCTGTTTTGAATGTAGCCAGGTCAGCTGTATTTGCCCTCATAGTAAACTTTGAATGAAGATAACTCGCTAACTTATCTGTTGACAGACCTGCTGTTGTGGAGAGTGATACCATCCTACGGCCCAGTCTCTGAGGCTTTTTACACTCAGATAAAAATCTGATTTCATGATTTTTTTCTCATCATGACATGACGGACTATCAGTTCATATAGTGTCTTTTAACATTACTCGTCAAAGCCTGTACTGCATGCTTAAAATAAAAAGTCAGTCAGTCTGGTTCTGGCTTCACACATTATGGATGCATATACAAGAAGGCAAGCACGCACACACACACACACACACACACACACACACACACACACACACACATATATAAATAAACTGGCACTCACAGAAAAAAAAAAAAAAGTCTTGCACTTTTAGTTAGACCTTAAAGTGCTGGTTCGATAGCAGATGTTGAGAGTGCAGCTCGGCTAAGAGGCTTTTCATTGATTTGACTGCCGCATCTTGAAAGAAAGCATAAATATGTTGATGTTAGCTTCAGAGGAGAGCAGAAAAGGCGGAACAAGCAGATATGGTAAAAGTAGAATCATCCTCAAGCTGCAGAGGACAGGAGACAGTTAGTCTGTTAGCTGTAGCAAAATGACTACTAAAGTAAATTCATCCATTAGTCACCTGTCCAGTATCTTCCATTCTAAAGGTATCATTTAAGACCTTAATCTAATACATCTGTAAATCAGACCGATAAGCCAGCTATGATAACTACTTGACTCATGGCCTGTTCTCCCAAAATGTGTGAAGAATTAATTAAACTAGGTGTTGTAGATATAAAAAGAAACATGATCCTGTAATTGCACGGCCTGTTTCACACTTTAAAATGATCCAGAAACCAAGTTCTGTAGAAAATGAAGGAGAAACTTTGCAATGATGTGGCATGACTGGCGTGACTTCCTGTGAAAATGGAAGCTTATTTTGAAAGGACACTATGCAAGTAAAGAGCGTATATTGACACGTCGCCCCATGTCGTGTATCGACGGTATTTGACGAGTTGGGGATGAGAATGTGTTGCCTGGAGTGCTGCTTGTATAACCCTCTGGGAAAACCAGTTGTTACTAAAACATTTAAGCAGCGCGTGGCAGCTGCGTTACCTGTTTTTATTTCGGCGTCCATGTTAACAGGTTAGAGCAGCCACACTGCCCGCGTCTCACACGCGTCTCAGCTGCGTCTCTTCTAGAGAATAGAGGTCTCGCCTATTTTGACGCGTGTCGCGCGCATCTCACAGCAACAACAGACAGTGAAAATGATCTATTGACAGTATATTGACATCATATCAGCTACATTACTACAGTTTCATTGTCTAGACATCTGTAGAATATGTCACAGACAGTGAAAGTGATCTATTGACTGTATATTAACATCATACCCGCTACATTATTACAGTTTCGATGTCTATCTGTAGAATATGTTACGGAGATGAAAAAAAGTAAAGACTTATTTTTAAATCAACACTTCCAGCTTTCATTTAAAAAAAAAAAAAAAGCCCTCAAGCATTTTTTTCTGTGGACAGTATTCCTTCATTTGTTAACACAAGGCTTTTATTCTGAAATATGTGCCGGACAGTGTTCTAGAACATGCAGTGACTTGGAGAGCTCCATGAATGAATATAGTACAGAGTTTTAATTGTGGATTATTACTATTATTTACAAAACTACCACACGTTTCTTAACCATTCTTCTCATTAAAATAAATATAAATGATATTTATAATGAAATGAAATGGACATTAAAAGGCAAAATCTATGTAGAAAGAAAGGGCTGACAGCAGCAGCTGCAGCAGCTGCAGCAGCAGACACGCAGCTGAAATGCAGCTGGTGTGAACACCCGACGCGTGAAGGACGCAACCGCCACGCGCTCCTGATGTTCCTGGTGTGTCTGGAGCTTTAGAGATATTTCCCTCACTGAGAATTTAATAAATAACCACATTCTTTATTTTATCCTGTATTTAATTTATTATTGTTTATTTTATTTCCGTTTTTGCTCGGAGATCGAACTTTGCATCAGGAAATGTTCTACCGGTCAAAAACTTGACAAGAAGTAAGCTTATTGGTTCAAAGTGAAATAACTGTTTGCTACTGGTGTAAAACATTCCAAGTCCCGCCTCCTCACTCAGGTTAGAGAGACACAGTCGAGTGTGGAAAGAAACGGAGCTTGATGAGAGGGCAGCGGAGAAACTGGATTTACAGAGTGATATTATTGTTACTTGTACTTGATATACTACTGAACAGAGAGAAGTAAAACTATATCTGACTATACCCTTGAACTAATCCGATTACGATTCTACTGGCCGAAGATGGCTGCAGATGTAGAGGAAAAAGTGAAAACATGGGAGCGATGTGTTCGAAGGAAGACCCAGCCGGACAAAGCTGCTCCAGTAGTGAACATCCAGACCACTAGACCAATGGAGTTGGTCTGTATGGATTTCCTTTCACTAGAGCAAGACAGCCAGAACACCAAAGATATTCTTGTCATTACGGATCATTCCACTAAATATGTCGTAGCTATTCCTACCAGAGACCAGAAGGCCAGCACCGGGTTTCCTGAACGCCTTCACAGTGACCAGGGTAGAGACTTTACCATCGCAGGGGTAACCCTGTTGAACTGTACAATCGAACACTCCTCAGCATGTTAGGCACTCTAAAACACAAAGAAAAGACACAGTGGCGAGACTAAGTCAAACCTCTCACTCATGCTTATAATTGCACAAGGAATGATGTCACCGGTTTCTCCCCGTACAAATTAATGTTTGGAAGACAACCAAGGCTACCCATAGACATAGCCTTTGGATTGCCAATCAAAGGGAGAGAGACCACCACACATTCTCAGTATGTGAGGAACCTGAAATCTCACCTGGAAGAAAATCAGATCAGATCAGATTGCCATTAAAAAGCGATTTGACAGAGTTGTCAGAGTATCTGAACTAGATGTCGGGGATCGAGTACTGGTGCGTAACTTCTGTCTTCGGAACAAACATAAACTGGCAGATCGTTGGGAGTCCATGATCTATGTGGTTACCAAGCGGATGGGAGATTTGCCTTTTTACTCTGTGGAACCTGAAAAGGAGGACAGACCACCTCGGACGTTACACAGAGACCTTTAACATCCTTGTGGGTTTCTTCCCGAAGCTGACGGAGAGAAACAAAGGACAAAAAGTAGTCCAAAGAGACCTAGAACAAGGCAGCAAAGTGCCACCCAACAAAGATTCATCCTTCAGTGAACACGGTATAGAGAAGACAACTGATCATACAGAAACAGACACAGCAAGTCGAGATAAGAAAGAGGGACAACAGAAGCAAACATTCCTGTCAGGAGGTCACTCAGACAACGTGAGCCATCCAGTTGGTTGCATTATCCTGAGTTAGGGAATCCTCTAGTTTCTGTTGTTCCTTGTTTCAAGGATTAAAAACCGCCCTTTGTTAATTCTCTTAATGATTGTGACAATAGAGACTGGCTAACAGACATTCCCTTTGAGCCAGTTACCCAGCAGCCCTTTAAGCATGCCACGGGACGTGCACACATTTAAGTTGTTACTAAAACATTTAGAGATATTTCCCTCACTAAGAATTCATTTTATTTAATAAATAAACACATTCTTTATTTTATTCTGTATTTAATTTATTATTGTTTATTTTATTTCCGTTTTTGCTCAGAGGTCTAACTCAGGAATTTTTCTACCGGTCAAAAACTTGACAAGAAATAAGCTTATTGGTTCAAAGTGAAATATCTTTTTGCTATTGGTGTAAAACATTCCAAGTCCCGCCTCCTCACTCAGGTTAGAGAGACGCAGTCGAGCGTGGAAAGAAACGGAGCTTGATGAGAGAGCAGCGGAGAAACTGGATTTACAGAGTGATATTATGTTAAACACGGGACACACAGGGAATGTCAGGAGCACGGCGTCTGCGTGATTCGCGCATCAGGTTTTCACACTAGCGTGTCTGCTGCCTGTCTGCTGCATTTCTGCTGCTGTAGATGCTGCTGTCAGCCCTTTCATTCTACATAGAGTTTGCCTTTTAATGGCCATTTCATTTCATTATAAATATCATTTATATTTATTTTAGACAGAGAAAGGTTAAGAAACGTGTGGTAATTTGAAAATAATAGTAATAATCGACAATTAAAACTCAGTACTTTATTCATTCATGGAGCTCTCCAAGTCACTGCATGTTCTAGAACACTGTCCGGCACATATTTCAGAATAAAAGCCTTGTGTTAACAAATGAAGGAATTCTGTCCACAAAAAAAATGCATGATGGCTTTCATTTTGAAATGAAAGCAGGAAGTGTTGACTTAAAAATAAGTCATTACTTTTTTTTCATCTCCGTAACATATTCTACAGATAGACATTGAAACTGTAGTAATGTTGCTGGTATGATGTCAATATACTGTCAATAGATCACTTTCACTGTCCGTAACATATTCTACAGATAGACATTGAAACTGTAGTAATGTAGCTGATATGATGTCAATATACAGTCAATAGATCACTTTCACTGTCTGTTGCTGCTGTGAGACGCGCGGCACGCGTCAAAAATAGGCGAGACTTCTATTCTCTAGTAGAGACAGGGGCAGTGTGGCTGCTCTAACCTGTTAACACGGACGGCGAAATAAAAAACAACAGGTAACGCAGCCGCCACGCGCTGCTGACGTTCCTGGTGTGTTCCGGGCTTTACTTGTACTAGATATACTACTGAACAGAGAGAGGTAAAACTATATTTGAGCCAGTAAGTCAACTATTGAAACTTGAGAACATCTGAGAGCATCGTTTTATTCTTTTCTTTCCTCGGCTAGGTTTTCTGGATACCCTTGAACTCCGGATTTAGATTGGAATTTCTCCCTCCCTACCCGTGCTGAGCACCTGGATTGAGGAGCGCTTTCAACTTCCAACTGTCTTGCTGTCAGTGTGGTAGTACTGTGGGGAAGGACCTCAGAAGACAATTGGATCTGAACATTCTATTTTTGTGGGATTACTTTTAATTTTTAGGGTGCACTTGGTTCAATAGACATTTCAAACAGAACAAAACTGAATGCCGGCAGTATTTGTAAATGTATTCTGTTTCAATACAATAATTTTCCTTTAAACATACTTCTGAGTTCTGCTTACTCATTGCGGTGTCCGATTCCTGTTCAGTACTCCTCACTACGAATCTAGGTTATACTGGTTCAGTGTACACTTACCCTCCAGGTGGGTTACACTTGCAATGTTGTTGAGAACCGCTCATCGCTCGTTGACTCCAGGGAAAATGAAGAAGAATGTGGTTTTAAGGTTAGTATAGCCAGCATCCGGCTGCTGTTGCAGATGACACGCTGTCATGCTCATCTCACTCTGCAGAGCCCTGAAGCCCCGCCCACGCTGCTGCTCAGAGCGCCATTTGCTTGTTTATTCAAAGTTTATTAATATTGAATGTGTCGCGTGTCCAAAAAGCACTCCATTGATTCCCCAGCAACACACCCGCCAAGTGTGAAGTAGATCGGATGAATGGTTCTCGAGGTTCCTTGCTTTATAGTTTACAGTTAGATGAAGCACATTTCAATTTCATAATCATTCAGATTTTAATATTTAGCTGGCATCCACTGCAGTACTACAGCGGTAATATTATGCAATGTTGTGAGAGATTCATATGTAAAGCACACTGAGATAATGACTGGATGTTATTTGAAGCATTATGCAAAGTAAAGCCGGACAAGACCTGTCAACGGAGAGAAAATCGATGCGATTGTATGCTGGCGTGAGTGAATTTTAATGAAGCTAAGAATATATTTTTGCTTAAACTAAGATCTGGAGACACAGTTGAGATCAAGGCCAATCATTAACATATTTAATAGGCACAGTATTTGAATTGTACTAAGAGTGTATGAGCTTTAAACACATGCAGAATGCAGCCAGAGAACATGTCTTCTTGCAGTGTATTTGCTACTGTATATAGATTAATAACATGATTAGAGTTTTCAATAGCACTGCAGCATTCATAGGCAGAGCCCTTAAGTCTTTGTCTCTGATCAATGTCATCTTCTCTATTCATCCCAGCTCAAAAAACAACAACAAGTGCAAACAATTTGAATCGTAGATCTTAATCCCCGTCTCAGAAACTTTTTGAAATGCGATTCCGATCTCAAGGTCTTTTCTCCGAGTCGCTCGTGTCCTCCACCTCGCGTGGGCGTCCATTTTTTCCTTTGACATCTCCCTTTGGAGTTAAAATAGAACTTTATTTATCCCGAGTTGTCCATCTCTCTTTCTGACAGGGTTAATGAGATGGCAGCACAGAGGCCATACGCCGCTCCACTGTTCCTTATTTATGCTAAATCTTGATGTACTCAGTGTGCCTGGCCATTATTTAACACCGTGCCCTTGGGCTGCTGCTGCTGCGTCTTTATTCAATCCACCGGGGTGGCGAGGGGTCAGGGAGAGCTCTGAGCTTCTGCGTCACACAGCGAGCGGAGAGAAACACCCCTCCATCACCTCCTCCTCTGTGCATTCCCGTCTTCTGTCCTACTCCCTCGCTTCTCACTCCATTTTCAGCTTCCCTTCATTCAGATAGCGGCTGATAAGGTGTGATTAATGAGGGCAGGCTTCTTGCCAAGAATGAGAACATCTGTCTCTGATTTATTCTTTTGTGTTCTCTCATCCAGCTAGCTTGGTTTGTGTGTGTGTGTGTGTGTGTGTGTGTGTTTACTTGTGAGGGGAGAGACCACCTGTACGTTGTCCCTGTAGACATCACTGGGGATATCTCGCAAAGTTGACTTCAGTGAGATGCAACATGTGAGAAATGGCGCCTACAGAGAAGTTGTCAGAGGAAGCGGCGTTGCTGTAACAAGAATAATGTCATGTTTCCTCTGCACGGTACGGCTCCGCTTCACCGGACTCACATTTTGGTACCAGGTGCTTTGCTCTTATTTGTTAGTACCCTCTCAGTACGGAGGACCTCAAGAGTCACGGAAATAGTGATGAAGCGTTTAATTGATTAATAACTAATTGTACAAAAGAGAATAGGCGTGAATACATTTGTTTACAAATGAATTAATCTATGAATAAATGGAGAAATTACAAAGTAATTCATTATTTTACATTTTAAAGGGCAATACAAAATAGAATCATAAAAAGAATTTACAAATATAATTTTATAAATATAACAATTTCAAAATATGAATCCATCAATAAGTAGTTCAAATTAAAAAGGGATTTACAAAATCGCCATAAAATAGTCAATAAGTATGTCGTTTAAAGATACATTAATTAATTCATAAATAAATAATGCAGTTTAAAAAGAGATATAAATAAATAACTGGATTCACAAATTGAATTAAGAATATAGATTTTAGTCAGGCGTTCAAAAAGGCCACGTCTTTTCCAGAAGAGCGCCGGTCCTTGATGCTAATTTTTGTAGTGGCCAAACGGCAGTACTACAACTTCTGTATCGGCCACGTGATGCCACTGGACCCAAAAAGTATTTTTCCCATAGACTTCCATTGGGAAAGAGACGTCTGTAACTCAGAGGATCATCTTTTTGGAGGTGAATCAACTTCCCAGTATGAACACTCTAATAGTCCTTTCATCAAAGTTGTGGTTACAGTTGTAGTCAAAGTGTAGAAGAACACATTCAGTTGCATCGTTGTCATAGGGATCTTGGTTTTAACGGAGATATTGCCTTTTGAAATTAAGAATTTTCTACCAGGCAAGGATAAAACATTTTTATTTATTTTTTTATTGCTTCTCCATTGTAATCTCCATGGTAATATAGTTTAAATTAGTCCTTAGCTTCTTACCTTTCAAAGGAGACCATATATATATATATATATATATATATGCATATGATTTATGCCTTATGGTTGAGGAGCTATTTGTGTTTTCTCGTCTCGCAGCTATCCATGGATCGGGGTTAAACCTGGATCGCGTCTGCTGCCTGCTTGACACCCACTACTACCATCATTATGGACACCCACTACTACCGTCATTATTAGCCTTTTCATATTAGTATAATTAGTTATATTTATATTATTATTACAGCTATTAATTCCGATTTTACATCCACTGCTATTGATTTTTATTATTAGTCCTACGTGTATTAGTTCTTACAGCTGCTGTGCTATCATTGTGGTTGCTGTACATCTCTCTCTCTCCGTCTCTTCTTTCTCTCTCTCTCTCTCTCTCTCTCTCTCTCTTCTCTCTCTCTCTCAAAACCCAACCGGTTGATGCAGATGGCCGCCCACCCAGAGCCCGGTTCTGCTCTAGGTTTCTACCCGCTAAACAGGGAGTTTTTCCTGGCCACAGCGTGCTCTGGTGCAACGCTCTTGGTGGGATCTCTTGTTGGGTCTCTAAACTATAGAGTACAGTCTAAGACCTGCTTTATATAAAAAGTGTCTTGAGATAACTTCTGTTATGATTTGACGCTATATAAAAATAAATTGAATTGAATTGAATTGAATTGAATTATTGATGAATTTTGGGTAGTTATTTTAGGCGTTTTTTTCCTGAGGAATAGGGCTCGGCCGCAGGAGGTTAAAGACAAATTATAGAAATGTGGGTAACAGCAGATCTCCTCGCACATCCTCTTTTCAAAATAAGCATCCACTTTGATATCTTCTTCTTCTTCTTCTTCTTCTTCTTATTGGTAAACCAGCTCGAGGTGCATATGCCACCAACTGGACTGGAGTGTGGAACAGAACTGGAGTAGCACAGTCGGCACGCTTGCTATGCTACGGCTGAGCAGACAGAAATGTAGGACTCTTTTTGAGCTGATGTTGTGATGGATGACTGGAGATAATAGACAATAGGTTGTTGTATTCCACCAACAACCCTTACCCTTGACTACTGCAAATTCCCTTCAGCTTCACACCCTTTATTGCTTTGTATATTATGCCTATTCAGATGGTGATAACATAAATTCTCTTTTGTGTTTGCTGTTTTGTTTGTGTGGCAGTCGGCCTTGGATCACAGTCAGCGAGCGCCAACAGGTAATTTGTGAGCATGTTCTTGACAGATGCTGCATTCAGGCGCCCTTTG
The DNA here is from genome assembly GCF_015220745.1 of Sebastes umbrosus. Lineage (NCBI taxonomy): Eukaryota > Metazoa > Chordata > Actinopteri > Perciformes > Sebastidae > Sebastes > Sebastes umbrosus. The sequence goes on from NC_051289.1 coordinate 25,836,415, forward strand.
CTTTCCCTCCCAACAACGCTGAGAATCTCTCCAAGTAGACAACAGTTGTACTTTTTCCTCTGCAGTGCCTCGCTGTAAAATTGGCAAATTCCCTGTGCTTTCACTTAAAATGTCCCCTACTGGAAATGAGAGGCATAAATCACCGTGCATGTCTGGCACCAACGTGCCCGCTGTGTCACATCAGCTTGAATTTTTTACAACATGGAAGGAAAGCGGCGGGCCCGTTGACACTTTCCAGCCTGGGAGCTACTGTTAGTCAACCACTCATATCCATTTTTAATGAGCTCTCAGCCATGATATAGTGTAATTTCACCTCCAGGACCCAGTGACGCTATTTACTGTTAACGAGAAACAGCACAGCACCGGCCAAATTCTTCCCGATTGGAGCGTTTATGAAATTCACAGGTTTATGACTTGGACAGGGTGTTGTGTGTGTGTGTGTACTGTACTCTATGTGTGTGTGTATGTCTCTTATTTTAGCATTGTGATCCTGGTGTGCCTCTGAAGCTAGCTTTTGTTTAAACACATGTAGATGTGTTTGAGCACAAATGAGAATCGAGCAGGCCACGGCATGTCACCTAGATTACTCCTCATGTTTAACCAGGAGGAGTAGGAGGAGAGAGGAGGTGCTGAGTCTGTCAGACGGTCGACTTCAGTGAAGAATCCTACTGGAACAGCTTGGTTTAGCTTTGTACTGAAAAAGACGCTTTTTGCTCCTTTTCTAACCTGATCTGATACAGCAACACGTTCTCACTCTCAACTCGTCAAATACCGACGCTTGGTCAGCGCCCCTCGGCATCGGAGACCGACGCACGGGGTACCCCTCTTGCGTTACATTTGGATGGACCAGGGACGGCATGTCAGTATACGCTCGTTACATGTATAGTGTCCTTTCAAAATAAACTTCTGTTTTCACAGGAAGTTAGGTTTAGGCAACACAACCACTTAGTTAGGGTTGGGAAACAGTCGTGGTTGACGTTAACTTCACTGATTAGAAACTGAAACAACAAAGTCCTGGCTGAAAGTCCTGTGTTTGTTGGACCAGTCCACCATAAGCAGTCTTTATCACTTTTTATTCTACGTCACTAGCTCTGAGCGCCGAATGTTCACACGGATGCGTTTACATTACAGTCAGTACAGACTACATGGCGTCAAACGACGCGCCATAAGCAAGAGTGGCGTTGCTATCGCACGCAACGTGACTTACAACTTGCCATGTCATTCATACGCCACTTGAGACCGAGTGGTTATTCTGTTGCCTTTCTATCGTTTCGAACGAGACTGGCCATGTCAAAAGTACGTATGTACATATCATCTGATAGAATAATTCAACCAAATAGAAACAAATATAATGGAGGACGTAACTATAATATGTTGATTTGACAGTATTGGCTCTACTGTTGAGCTGGCTTGAAAGGAGAAGAGCACTATGCACCAGTGAAGTGATATTTTCCTGAGCCCCTCTGAGGTTCTTCCCTCGCCTGCACCAGTTTGGTAATATGGTGACTTGCAGTGCAGAGGTGCAGTAGGTTGTGCAGTCGTCAATCCAGCAGCGCCCTGCAATCTCACCGCCAGAGATGACTGTGTTTACGCTGTCCGTTGTCGGCCTTGTTTTGTTCCCAGATCAGTTCTGTTACATGTAAACCAGTCAACTGTAACTAAGTCAAACCTCAGGCAGGCATATTCAGTATGCAAAACACAAGAGGACATTTTACTTTTACTTTAACATTTTTATTTTGCGTGACAATAATGACTGTTTACGATAATAGTAATGCCAAATAAAATTGCACCTGATTACGCACAGCAAAAACATGATTGCTGGATATTAAAGATGTCAAGAAAATGTGAATTCAACCTTGAAAGAACCGTCATTTTCAGACTGCTGAAACCACATATCAGCTTCTGCTGGACTGTTTTTGCACAGAACAAGGACTGTGGATTCCCCCTCCCCCTCCCATCCCCCATCCCCCATCCCCCAGCTTCATCTACAGTTTCATCATGCTTCACAGCCAGTATGGACAGCATGACCACAGTGATCACATCGCATGTGAGTGTGAAGATAGAACACATCTGAACCTATGCTGCAACAGAAGTGATGGAACAGGTTTGAAAGTAAGTTGTGGAAGACAGAAGTCTGTAAATGATGACCAGTTCTATTAATCAGTAACGGTGTTAGAAGACAGTAATCTTTCTCATTGCCCCTCCATAATTTGACACTAGTTATTTCAGACTCTCTATGAGCCTGATACTCTCATGTAGTAGCATCAAGGTTGTCTATCCAGACCTCACGGCAAAGGACATTTCTTTTTTATCATTTGTTAGCTAACATTGCAGCAGGGCTTTCATAGCTCCAAGGATTTCCTCTCTTTGGTAGCCAAGGCCAGCAGGTAAAAACTCCTGTCAGAGGGGATGGGATGGACTGTGTGGAATGGAGGTTGGAGGATGGATGGTGGGTGGGGTGTGGGGGTGGGGGGGATAAAGCTGAGGTATGCATTCAACATTTCAAAAGGAACAAAACTCCACACAAAGCATTCCCGAGCAACAACTTGCTGGCATTTACCGAGTTACTCTCTCTGGCTTTGTGTTGGCGGCTGAATAACCTTGTGCCACATGGATAGTTCAGCCAAAGCAAACACATTTAGAGAGCGGGTAGGGGCGTGGGGTGAGCACTTAAAACTCGGAGAAAGGAAAACTTTCAACTTTGTTCTCTTTTCTTTTTTTTTGGTTTGCGTCTACAGCTGTGGCTCGGTGAGGGCAGACAAATGAAGCTCTTCTTTGCTTTGTAGATGAAGGCAGACTGACCTATTGGAAGAGTGGACGGAGGTGGGCAGAATGTATAAGTTAATGTACATGATCAATCAGGAGTAATTTGCCAGCCTGGTCAGTATTGGGTAGACTCTAACAGACAGCAAAGGGCAGCTTTAGCTAGCCATCAATCACAAACCAAGACTAAGAGTGTGTTCTAATCCACGTACTTCCTGAAGCACACTTCAATGTAGTGCACTTTGTGCACTCTGTACTCACTTGAGTAGTGCGTACATTTCAACAGGGTAGGGTCGTCTCAAATCGAATACTCTGCGGTGCACTGACCGGAAATGACGATCGCAACATTTGACCGCGGCTCGCTACCCGCCAAAATATCTTCTGAAAAAAAATGAAAGCAGAGTGGAAATTACGTTTCCAACGTCGTCGCCTACGATGTGTCCTCCTGTTGGCTGAAAACGCACCGGTATGTTTACGTATTGTATTGTTTTATTCTGTTATCTACGTATGTTTGAATAGTGGTCGTGGTCCCGCCCCTTCCGCTACGTAGCCAAGATGGCGACAGTTGAGTGTGGAAAGTGTCCAGCGTTCCACACTCAACGATCTGACCGTTTTGAGTACAACATCCGGGTACTTTGAGTGCACTGCATTTTGCCGTACTTCCCAGTGTGAACGCACTTATGCACTCAAAATAGTAAGTGTTAGTACAGAAGTACGCGGATTGGAACACACTCTAAGAGTTGACAGCTTTGCTAGGAACTCTGTGAGGCTGTTCTTACTACATGCTAACATGTTCGCAATGCAGTCACCATTTTAGTTTAGGGCGTTAGCACGCTAAAATTGGCTAATTTGCACTAAACAACTTATTCGGTCTGTTCTCAGACACCGTTCGTAGCTATAGCTACGAAAAGTCAATGCTCTGTAATTCGTACATATATCCCAAGAAATTGATTTGTATGTACTCCAGGTAATTGTGAAGAAGCATTGTAGCGACCCCTGCTGTCGCCTATATAGTAGGGTCCCTCTAACCTGCCACTAGGGCCTTCTGGGAACACCTGGGCCCAGTGCTCCCAGCCTATTTAAGCCTAGGCTCGTGTCTCATTCATTCTCTCTCTTTTTCCCTGCAGACACCATCGCAGGGCATGTGGCGGCATTAAGTTCTCCTTGTTTAATCTTTTGCTTGTTTTATACATTTTACAACATGCACACACCATTTACACTCTCCATGCACACCTTACACTACTGATACTACTGATATTCACACTCCATACCTTTTGATCCTTTTGTTCAGCATCATTTACTAGACTTTTGTTGAATAAATTCATTGATTTAAGCGTTACCACGGTGTGTCTCTCTATTTGTCATGGCTTTGAGAGCCAGGTTGTGACAAATTGGGGGCTTGTCCAGTCCGGGTTAATTTATGGTTAATAATTAACTAGATTTTTCGACATGTTTATTCATAAATTAGGTTGTTTCGCTTGATTTGATTACGCGTGGGTCGGCTGATTGCAGCCTTGTGCGCATTTGCTCCCATTGAGTTGTGTATTGTTTGGCATGCGCAGAGGCGCATGGATTGTAGGTGAAACACCGTGTGTTTGTGCTATAATCTGTGGACGCGTTTCTTTCCTTTTTCTTTGTGAGCGTGTTTTGGTCCTGTGTTGCCGCCCGTTACACAGTGTTTGGAGATTCCCTTTGGGTTGCGTCATCGCTTGGTGTTAGTGTTGTGGCAGCGTGGTTAGTGTCAACTGCTTTCGGGTGGTTGTCTCGGGAGCACTCCGTGTGATTTGCGGTGTTGCTTGCTTGCAGGTCGCTCTGCAAATACGCTGGTTTGTAGTGCATAAATACCCACCACAGGCCGCATGAAGACTAGGGTTGAGTGTTAGCAAGATTTGGTTCGGCAGTCGGGGAAAACTCCATGGGGTCAGTTTTGCCTCACATGTGCGTTCGGGAGGTTTAGCACTGTATTTTCTGTTTGGTCCGGTTCACATGCTGTTATGGCGTCCGTGTCCGAGTTTTTTGCTGCGCCCTCAGAGGTGTTTTTTGATAGCTGTACTAAAGAACAGTTAATGCAAATTGCTGCGCTTTTTGGTATTAATGTGGCAGATAAAAATCGCAAGGGAGAGGTAAGAGAAGCTGTCGTGTCCACATTAGTGGAGAAGGGTGTTTTGGGGAAGGGAGAGCCTCATTCACCGCGTTTGCTAGTGTTTGTGGCTGCGCCGCCGTCTGGATTGACGTTTGAGCAGCAGAAAGAGCTGATGCTTTTGCAGTTTGAGCAGGAGAGACTTAAGCTTAAAGTGGAAGCTGAGAGGCAAATCGAGTTGTAAAAAGTTCGGCAGGAAACCGAGAAGATTGAAGTTGGATTTGCAGCAGTATAAGCTGAATTTGATCAAGGATGTTCAACTTGATGTGTCAGGGACTGATGAGTCTTTTTCTTCTGATTGAGTGCCGTGTACTTTTGATGTTGGTGCTAATTTGCGGTTATTGCCTAAGTTCAATGAGAAAGACCCTGATACTTTCTGTATTTTGTTTGAATGCATTGCGAATGCAAAGAATTGGCCAGACGTAGATAAAACTTTGATGTTTCAGTGTGTCCTTACGGGTAGGGCTCAGGAGGCGTATTCGGCTTTAAGTGCTACTGATTGTTTGTTGTCGTACGCCAAAGTAAAATCTGCTGTTCTGAAAGCTGATGAGCTAGTCCCTGAAGCTTATCGTCAAAAATGTAGGAATTGGGAAAAAGACGATAAGCAGACTAATGTGGAATTTGCTCATGATTTGTTGTCCCACTTTAACCGCCGGTGTTCCTCTGCTAATGTTGACGATTTCGAGGGCCTTTGTGAGTTGGTGGTGTTGGAACAATTTAAAAACTCTATTCCTCGGCGCATTTCAACATATGTGAGTGAACAGAGAGCAACCTCAGTACTTAAAGCAGCTGAGTTAACAGATGATTTTGTCTGAACTCAGAGAGGTGGTTTTGGGGATGCGTGCGCTGGAGGTGACGTGAGAGGCAGTAACTATGGTAACTCTCGTCATAATATGCAGTTTTCATCATCTGGTACCTCACATGCATGTAAAAACCTCTCGTGGTAGAGATGATCGGTTGTGTAACTACTGTCAAGGTACTGGGCATTGGAAGGATCAATGTCCTGTTTTGAGGTCTAAAAGTAAGCATAAATCTTTCTCACCTGCTCTGGCTTGTTCCAGTGTCTCTGGGGCGAGGCCCGTGTTTGTTGATCCAGGTAATGATAATGACTTTAAGCCCTTTATTGCTGATGCTGTCGTGTCTCCCGGCTGGCAGTGAGAAGCGTGTGCCAGTAAAGCTTTTGCGTGATACAGGTGCTAAGCATTCATTTAATGTGGCGTCGGTGTTGCCCTTTTCATCTGCTTCAGAAACGGGGGATTTTATCTTGATGCAGGGAATGGTGATGGAGCCCGTACCTGTGCCGTGGCATAATGTGGTGCTTGATTGTGCCCTGGTTCAGGGCGCTGTTGCTATTGGTGTATGGCCTGCATTAACCGATAGATGGTGTGGTTATGATCCTGGGAAATGATTTGGCTGGTGGTGCTATGTGGGCTGATGGACCGCCTCCTCCGGTGGTCACTCCTAAGCCCGTTGTGTCGGTGGGTCCGGATGAGAGTAGTCAGAGGTATCCGGGAGTGTTTCAAGCCTGCGCCGCGACACGCGCACTGAGCCGTGCTGGGGCCGCTCCAGACCCGCCTGCGCCTGTACGCAGTGGTGGTAAGAGGGAGTGTGTGGTTTCCCCTCCTGATCTTCCTCCGTCCGTCCCTCGGGGTGAATGGGTTAAAAGCCAATAATCTTATCCGTCTCTGTCCAAGTTGTTGGATAGTGTCTTTCCCAGGGATAAGATAGAAAATGTTGCTCACGGCTATTTTCTCCACGAAGAGTTACTTGTGAGGAAAGGGGTGCTGTGTGATGGTGATTTCGTTGGTGAGCCGGTGATTCAGATTGTGGTGCCTGAAAAGTTTTCGTGACACAGTGTTGAAGATTGCACACGATAGGTCGGGTCATTAGGGCGTGAGAAAAACCTACGACCGTGTCCTGCGGTATTTTTTTGGGCCGAGGTTAAAGTGCGCGGTCTCAAACTATGTTAAAATTTGCCATACATGCCAACTCACCAGTAAGCCGAGTCAGTGTGTCAAGCCAGCACCGCTTTGTCCTATTCCGGCTATCAGCAAACCGTTTGAGCATTTAATCATAGACTGTGTTGGGCCGTTCCCTCCCCACCCCCCCTAAAACTGGTTGCTCCTACTTCCTGACTGTCCTGTGCCAGACTACCAGGTACCCTGCTGCGTATCCGCTGTACTCAATCTCTGCCAGGTCAGTAGTTAAGGCTCTCACACAATTTATCTCAATTTTTGGCATCCCTCGTGTGGTTCAGAGTGACCAAGGCTCTAATTTTACATCACATGTGTTTTCACATTGGGTCTTCCCTGGTTGATGTTGTCAGCCCGAGAGGTTGTACAAGAAAGCACTGGGTTTAGTCCAAACAACCTCGTTTTCGGCCACACGGCGCGCGGTCCCTTAGCAGCGCTTCGGGATGGTTTGGTAGAGGTTGATCCACCTAAACATCTGATCAACTATATAAATGTTTTTTTGACATCGCTTGTCTACAGCGGTAGAAAGGGCGCGTGAAAATTTGAAGGTACTATATGATCGCCGGGCGTAGCGCCGCCAGTTCATCCCGGGAGATCAGGTTTTGGCCCTTACTCCCATTGTTAGTTTGCCGTTTCAAGCGAAATTCGCTGGTCCGCACATGGTGGAGCGGCAGATTTCAGAGTAAAATGACTTAATTGCCACAGGAGATGGATGGAATTGACAGACCAGTTTGCTACTTCTCAAAGAAGTTTAATTCCTATCAGTTAAACTACTCTACAATAGAGAAGGAAGCGCTGGCCCTTATCTGGGCACTTCAACATTTTCAGGTGTACGTCGGTTCTGGTGGTGGTCCTTTGATCGTGTATACTGACCACAACCCGTGCCTGACGCATTAGACTCTGTTCTTGCAGGGCTATAGCTTCGATGTCAGACACATTAAAGGGAAAGACAATATCATCGCAGACGCCCTTTCTCGTGCCCCTGTGGGATAGAATGTTGAGATGCTATATCACCAACGCCATCTGTAGTGTCCAATCACCATGATACCGAATAGCTTCACGGTACACTTATGTATAGTGTAGTACCTTTAAATGTTTTATTGTAAATGCTAATATTAATGTAATATTAATATTGTTTGCTATAATTTTGTAAGACTGTTTTTGGTGATCCCATTGGGCCTCCATCTTACACTACTGATACTACTGATATTCACACTCAATACCTTTTGATCCTTTTGTTTAGCATAATTTACTAGACTTTTGTTAAATTAATTAATTAATTCTAGCGTTACCATGGTGTCTCTCTCTATTTTTCATGGCTTTGAGAGCCAGGTTGTGACAGTATAAAGGAGGAGGTCGGGTGGATGGTTGGGTCAGTGTTGATTTATTTGTCATGTAACGTTCATACTTGAGTTACGCCACTTCCATGATCTTTTCCTAAACTAACTTAGTGGTTTTGTTGCATAACCTAACCAAGTTGTTTCCTGTGAAGACGGAGGTTTATTTATATTTTCATATATATATTTATATGTATGTGTGTGTGTGTGTGTATATATATATATATATATATATATACTGGAAAAACAAATTTCGGAAACTTGTGTTTGGTGGATTATTTCTCTGTTGTTACAATGCTAATGGTCATTGTATTTTACATTGTTGCCTGTTTATTTACCTTCGCAATGATGTCCAACTTGTAAGGATCATGCATTTGTGGGATGAGCAGCACAGCTGATTATGTGGGGAGCGCCCAAGAAACATTTGCCAAAATCCTCCGTCAATGGTAAACAGTGTATTCTCCTGTTGGTACTGACTCTTGTTGTAAGTTGTTTGGTGGATTGGATGATTGAACTCTCTATCAGTAACAAGGAACAAACAAGACATATTGGCAATTTTACACTTTATTCATTTAATACACCGTCAGGAGCCTCAGTAGCAGTGGAAGATCCATACGCAGCCACAACAGCCTGGCACCTCCTCCTCATGCTGGTCACCAACCTGGTCACACGTTGCTGTGGGATGGCGTTCCATTCATCAACCAAGATTCGTTGCAGGTCAGCCAACGAGGTTTTGTTGGTCACTCTAACACGTACAGGCTGATCCCACACGTGTTGAATTGGGTTGAGGTGTGGACTCTTGGCAGGCCGTTCCATTCTCTCTACTCCCACATTGTGGAGGTAGTCTGTGATAACCCTGGCTCTGTGGGGGGGTGGGAGGGGGCGTTGTCATCTTGGAGGATGAAGTTAGGTCCCAGATTGTGGAGATATGGGATCGCCACTGGCTGCAGAATCTCATCCCGATATCTCACTGCATTGAGATGGCCTTCAATGATGACAAGCCTTGTTTTGCCAGTGAGGGAGATGCCGCCCCACACCATGACACTGCCCCCACCAAAAGCTGTTACTTGACCGGTGCAACAATCAGCATAGCGTTCTCCACGTCGTCTCCATACTTTGACCTGCTGTCCAACTTTGGCAGACAGAACCTGGACTCTTCACTGAACATGACTTTCCCCCACATGTTCAGGTTCCATTGTCTGTGTTGTCGACACCAGCGCAAATGGGCCTGACGGTGAAGGGTAGTCATTGCAGGTTTCCTGGTAGCCTTATGAGAATACGCTGTTAACCATTGGCAGAGCATTTTGGCAAATTTTTCTTGGGCGCTACCCACGTAATCAGCTGTGCTGCTCATCCCACAAATGCATGATCCTTACAAGTTGGACATCATTGCGAAGGTAAATAAACAGGCTTTCCAACGATGTAAAATACAATGACCATTAGCTTTGGAACAACAGAGAAATAATCAACCAAACACAAGTTTCCAAACTTTGTTTTTCCAGTTTATATATATATATATATATATAAATATATATATATATATATATATATATACACTTACATACACACACATACATACACAGCCATACATAAACAGAAAGATGTTATATAAGTAATAATGATGATGATAAAAATAATACCACAAATAATAACAAATATTAGATAAATAAATGAACAAACAAATTAAAAACAGATAAATAAATGAATTGATTAAAATTAAAAATAATGAAATAATAATAATTACTTATACGTCCAAGACTAGTGTACACTGGCACACACCAACCTATATACACACATACTGTATATACATATTGACAATGTTAAATATACCCGAAGCACCGATGTCATCCAAGTAGATTATTATATCGGGTCAATAGGCAGATATAGGCATATGTGTATGCTCAGAATGTATCATTACAGTGCAATTTCAGCTTATTAGCGGTTGCCAGTTGGAATTTTTGTCTAGCTTTTGACAAGCTAGAGAATATTACTGTAAAAGTCTGTTCTTAAAATGTAATCCTTATCAATTTATGTCTGCTCAGGTACACAAGTCCCAACCTACACAAATCCACTCAGGAGCATGGTATACAGGTAGTCTAAAGTTACTAACTAGCAGCACAGCTGATAGAACAGCAACGTTGTGGGCTGGACAGCTAAACAATGAGCTGGAACTCTATAACCTCTGTGAAGCCGAGGGGAGCAGCAGATTTAGCTGATCAGTTTCAGCAGGTTCATCACTACGAGCAACACCTTTCACATCGTCATATTTTTTTTTATCATGGAAATCTTGACTACAGTCGCTTTAAAAGGTTATGGCCATAGCTGCAGTATTAGCATTCAGTTGGAGTTGTGGTTCTGCGCACCCATCCATTACAGAATCCACTATTCTATCTCCACCGGGTTGTGGATGTATCCTGTTACTCATGCTGGTGTCACTAACTTTAAACCACTGGATACCATTTACCACAGTACCATTCTATTCATTACCCAGCTATCACACTGAGTTAATGGAAAGGTCAGAGGTCAGCAAATGCATCCAGAAAGCATCAGCATACCTGTGTTTTCATGTCTTAGGGCATGCTGTCCAAGGTGCCAACATGTTTAACATCCTTAAGGTCTCGGACACACCAGGAATGTCAGGGGCGCTTGGCGGCTGCGTGGCATGGTGGCTGCGTGGCGTGGTGGCTGCGTGATTCACTCGTCGGGTGTTCACACCAGCTGTATTTCAGCTGCTTGTCTGCTGGTTTCTGCTGCTGCAGCTGCTGCTGTCAGCCCTTTCTTTCTACATAGAGTTTAGGCCATTTTATTTCATTATAAATATCATTTATATGTATTTTAGACCAAGAAAGGTTAAGAAATGTTTGGAAATTTGTAAATAATAGTAATAATTATTCTAGTATAATATATTCATTCATGGAGCTCTCCAAGTCACTGCATGTTCTAGAACACTGTCCGGCACATATTTCAGAATAAAAGCCTTGTGTTAACAAATTAAGGAATTCTGTCCACAGAAAAAAAAACGCGTCTCACACGGGCAGTGTGGCTGCTCTAACCTGTTAACATGGACGCCGAAATAAAAAACAACAGGTAACGCAGCCGCCACGCTCTGCTGACGTTCCTGGTGTGTCCTGGCTGTAAGGAATCCATTGGTACCAACCATGTCGTGCTAGCTTGTTGTGAAGGAGGATAAATAACGCTCCAAAGTTAGGCTAAATTTAGGCGAGGGAAACCTGGCATGTATGTACCTTAAAGGGAGATCAGAGAGGTCAGAGGTCAAAGGACCCCGCCTAAATTTGGCCTAACTTTGTAGCGTCATTGACATGGTTGGTACCAATGGATTCCTGAGTTTCTTATACGATACCATTTGGAGCAGTGGGCTGCTGTGAAGCGCAGGGGAGCAACTTGGGGTTCAGTGTCTGGCTCAAGGACACTGGGACATGCAGACAGTAGGAGCCGGGGTAATGTGTTTTATAGTTATTTATTATTTTTAAATAACACAGTGGTACAGAAATCCAACCGTATTCCTCCAAATACTGCACTTTATGAGTTAAAAAACAAATCTTTTAATTAAGAGCTGATAATCAGGAAATTGAGACATATGTTATACTGTTCTTTTTTTTGTATAGTTCTGGTTGAGCTTATGCTTCAATTTATGTTGATGGCCTTAGTCTATAATTACATAATACTTATATGAAAATAACAAAGCTGCATTTTTTTGTTTGCACTAATTACTGTAGAAGATCTATTTTCTTTCAGTTAAGATTTGACAAGAAGTGTTTATGTTCCTTATGTAAGCCATTCTTTTGTTAAGGCAAAAATGTGTTAACTTATTTTTACCAAATAAATGAAAAGCATGTTGAAATCAGAACATGACCTCCTCGCTGTAACATAAATGTACCGAACCGAAAACCGTGACCCCAAAACTGTGATATGAACCCAACCATTCCACCCCTAATATATATATAATATATGGTGCTGCAAGGCCACAAGGCGACAGATAGGATGCAAAAGAGTGTGAGGAGGTATCAGATATGAAAAGGTTGTTGGGGGGGGGGGTTTGATGGTGAAGGACAGAAGTGGAAGCGAAGAGACAGAGAGGCGAAGATCTAAATCAAAGGCAGCTGAATACAGAGAGGAGACAAGAGAGGAGAGATGGAGACTGACAAAGAGAGAGAGAAGGAGAGGGGAGGGGGGGAGGATGAAGGACGGGTGGGGGGGGGACAAAGGGAGAGAGATGGTGTGTGTGTGTGTGGGGTGGGGTGGGGTGGGGTGGGGGGGGGTGGGGGGGGGGGCTTTATTAAGACGTCTGTGAGTGTCCTTTCTCTGGCCTCACCGACTCCTCTGCTAAGCCTCCTTCCTCTCTCCTGTTTATTACAAAGACTGGGATAACGCTCGCACCCCCCTCCTGACGTGTGTGTGTGTGTGTGTGTGTGTGTGTGTGTGTGTGTGTGTAGCAGCTTTCAACCTGTGCCTTCGGTGGGCAGAAAGAGAGAGAAGTGAGCCTGATGTGGACTACCTTCACTCCTTTCAGAGTTGAGTCTGAGGGGAGGTTTTCACCCAGTCGACCTGCTGCCACACACACTCATCACATGCGATGCCGCTGTGAAGTTTCTCCTCCTCCGCCGCTCAGCCCCGTCATGTTTCTGACAAAACCTGCTGCCAGACAAAAGCAAAGACACAGGTTTGAGGATATTGATCCCAAATTTATGGATGAATTGAATAATGTGGGACAGCTGTGGCTCAGTGGGTTAGAGCAGGTTGACCTTTAACCACGAGGTCGGCGGTTGGATCCCCCGGCTCCTACTGTCTGCATGTCCGAGTGTCCTTGAGCAAGACACTGAACCCCGAGTTGCTCCCCTGCGTTTCACAGCAGCCCACTGCTCCTAATGGTATCGTATAAGAACCTCAGGAATTCATTGGTACCAACCATGTCAATGACGCTACAAAGTTAGGCCAAATTTAGCCTAACTTTGGAGCGTTATTTACCCTCCTTCACAACAAGCTAGCATGACATGGTTGGTACCAATGGATTCCTTACAGCCAGGACACGCCAGGAACGTGAGCAGCGCGTGGCGGCTGCGTTACCTGTTGTTTTTTATTTCGACCTCCGTGTTAACAGGTTAGAGCAACCACACAGCATGCGCGTCTCAGCTGCGTCTCTGCTAGAGAATAGAGGTCTCGCCTATTTTTGACGCGTGCCGCGCACGTCTCACAGCAACAACAGACAGTGAAAGTGATCTATTGACTGTATATTAACATCATATCAGCTACATTACTACAGTTTCAATGTCTAGACATCTGTAGAATATGTCACGGACAGTGAAGGTGATCTATTGACTATATATTAACATCATACCAGCAAGATTACTACAGTTTTGATGTCTATCTGTAGAATATGTTACGGAGATGAAAAAAAAAGTAAATACTTATTTTTAAATCAACATTTCCTGCTTAAATTTCAAAATAAAAGCCCTCAAGCATTTTTTCTGTAGACAGAATTCCTTCATTTGTTAACACGAGGCTTTTATTCTAAAATATGTGCCGGACAGTGTTGTAGAACATGCAGTGACTTGGAGAGCTCCATGAATGAATATAGTACGGAGTTTCAATGGTGGATTATTACTATTATTTACAAATTACCACACGTTTCTTTACCTTTCTCGGTCTAAAATAGAGGAAAAAGAAAAAGAAAGGGCTGACAGCAGCAGCTGCAGCAGCAGAAACGCAGCAAACAAGCAGCTGAAATGCAGCTGGTGTGAACACCCGACGCGTGAATCACGCTTCCACCATGCCATGCAGACGCCACTCACTCCTGACGTTCCCTGTGTGTCCGAGGCTTTAGGTTTTCTAGTTTCATATGACACCAGTGTCTTCACTCTAGCGTCACTCACCCATACCTAAAATCGTAAGTTGCGTTGCGTAAGTTGAGGGCATTATTTAACCTCCTTTGCCATGGTTGGTACCAATGGATTCCATTCCAATGGATATTCACTCTCGCTTTAAAAAAGTGTCACATCACCGCTACAACCTAAATATAGCAAGTTAAAGAAATTTGTGGCATTGTAACGAATTTGCGTTAACGTGTTATTGCATTAACTTTTTCAATTCATACACACATGCACTTTAACCCATTATATTTTTGCATATATTTTACATATAATCATGCAATGTGCTCATGATTTATCAGCATGCTCTTACAGTGTTCCTGTTATGAACTATGATGCTCATCAATGCATACAATTTAGTGTTTTGGACATGTACAGAGATTGAACTATTGTTTCTTATATGAACAGTTTAATTCAGCTCAGTGCTGTATGAGCTTTGGTTGAGGTCAGAGAGAGGGCTATTCACACTTCACTGCAAGCAAAGAACATTACTATTAAATATAAATGTAGCCGGATTACTGCTGTTTGCAGACCTTCACAAGCCACAGCATTTTAGAGTAACATTTTGTTTGAGGTAAATAACTAATGCCTGCAAAGGTGAACATTTCTTTCTTTTTTTTAACAAATACAGCTTCTCTCTGTAAAAATAACAGTTTATTTGAATTTCATTCCCGGTGTAATAGTGTTGTGTTTGCAGTAGAATATATCAGTTTGTTATAATAAGTCATATCGTTTCTGCTTCATGACTGAATCCAAGACATGTTGGTAGTTTGTTTCCATGAAATAAGACACTAAACTACTGAACAAAATCACAATCAATTTTAGAAGCAGAGCGCTCCAGAAAACGTGCAATAGAGGAACACAAAAGTACTAAAAAAAAATATTCAATTAAAAAGGGAACTGAAGAAACACACTGAAGTCAAATGACTTCTTCCTCACACATCATAATTATTGTCATTACTGCTTTACGACCCTCTCAAGATCTACTTAATGATAAATTATTTGAGTATCATGTTGTTTCTCATTTATTCAAAAGTGTCGAATAATTTTTCCCAGCCATGAAAATGTTGTAAAAGCTGTAAAAGTTATTGCTTGAGGGACTGTTTCCGTTTTTATTTATAACTAAGTTGCTTATTAAAACCTGGATGTGTGGCTGCTCTGTGATGAATATCTGAGGTTAACCCCTCATCATATGTTCAAACATCCACAACTGATCCACAACACAAGCTGTATTATCAGCGAACGCCTCCTTCCACTGCTGTTGTTTCACTTATTAATAACAAAGTACATCAAGTATTCACGTTTCTCTGCTACTTTTTTATGATGATGTTGTGCTGAAGTTTAAATAGCACCAATTACCCGTGCACAGCGTCTCTGCTGCCGTGGTTAAGGGGTTGACACGCACTCCGCATGCCATCCATCAGCAACTTTTGTCACGCACCGTGTCATCCGCTCGCAACCGGCCGCCATGGCAACACTGAAAATAACCCCCCGTTAACCGGTCTGAAAACACAAGGTGATTATAAGCAGCTGTTTGCGTGCCAACTACCGCACCCCCACCCTCAGCGTAGCTCGCAGTTAAGCCCTGCGAACATCACTTCCCACTAATTAAGTTTGTTTATAAGGGATATTAAGTTTAGGGGGTGCGTAGGTGTAAGTAACCTTCACAAAGTACAGAGGAGAGAAGGAGACAGAGGCATCCTGCTCACTATTGTGTGAAGCACGAACGCTGATGTGTAAATATCTGAGAGCTATTTAAACACATAATACGCCTACCAACAACGCCTACGGCGTGCCTCGCGAATCCACTGATTGAGAAAGCTGCTGTGTACTCGATATAAATACATCTCCCTGATGAAAGAGACAAACATTTAATGAAGAAAGATGAACTTTGTTCACAGTTCTTTTTCTTCTTCTTTTGTTCTTATACTAGTTTTTACAAAGAGATGTCACATTCACCTTAATCCTACCAACTGGGGCACCAGCGGACCGCTTGGCCAGCGCCTCTCGGCGTCTGACATCGACGTGCCGTGGAACCTTTAAGTGTGTGTATGAGAGGCGCTGGGTTTTCAACTAACTCCAATGTAAACCCACCCGCGTCATTTTTATATGCTCAGAGTAATAGCTCCTTAAGTGAGATGACGTAGTGCAAAGAATTCTTCCAAAGTGATCCAAAAGATATGCATATGCTATCTCTTGGAAAACATCCCTGAGATTCTTATAAACAGCACAATTTAAATGATTCATTTTTTTGTGAATAAGAAACAAAATTGTTTTGGGAACAGTGTTTAAGATAAATCCTGATTTTGTCATAGATGACACAAGTTAAACGCTAAAAGATCATTGGGGAGTTGTTAATGCAGTAATACAATTTGAAGGAAATCAAAATGGTCAAAGCACATCATATTCCCTAAATGGTTGTTCATATTAAAGCTGCAGTAGGCAGAATGTTTTTGGCATCATTGGGTAATAAATCCATAATAACCTTTCAGCATATTGTAATTCAAGTGTTCTGAGAGAAAACTAGACTTCTGCTCCTCCTCGTGGCTCTGTTTTCAGACTTTAGAACATCCAGTAAAGACTTTGACCAATCACAGGTCATTTCAGAGTGAGCGTACTTATTGGCTGTTTATTCAAAGGAGCCAGCTGTCAATCACTCTCAAACGGTCAAACTAGGCAGCGCTGATCAAATATGAATCAATATTATGTTACTCTTATTCCTATTTATCTCCTCAGATGTTCTCAGAAACATCTTTTAGTGTACTGTTTAACTGTAAAATGAAAAAGTGTGCTCCGGCTGGTGGGCAGTGCTCGCTGTTTCCTCAACTGATCTCAACATGGCTGCCGGGGTACAAACTGTACGTAACAAACAAACTAACTCTGTACTGATGATTGAGTTTCATGTCCATCCGAGACTTGACGTGGAGTGAAATGACACGCAGAAATATTAAAATGTTATGCTATTTCAACACTGTCTCACGGCATTTCAGCAGCAACAGGTGATGCACGTGGCAATTTCCACTTCAGTCTTTTCAAAATAAAACTACTTAGTTAGGATTCGGATAGATTAACGTGGTTAGGTTTAGGCAACAAAACTATTGGGTAACTACTTGGGTTAAAATAACTCTGTCGGAAGTGCTGTGACTTAAGTACGGAAGTTACGTGACAAATAAATCAACTTTGACTTGTGGCTTCACACGTGACATGGACACCGGTTTCCTCAGTGAAAATCCTGTGTATCTTGACCCTGCCTTCCACTCCGACCTCCTCTCTATGCAGTGTTCGCCGCTCTCTATACTTCCCGGTTCACAATTACTTGGATTACATCAGAACTGATTTTGTGTTGACCATTAAGGAAAAAATGGGTAATTCATGTCTATGTACACTGTTATGTTCCCCCCCGTTTAACCTGAGGAGACACAGGAGAGGGCACAAAAACACAAAACACACTACGGCATGTAAAATACACAAATCAATGCATTCAATTTCGTAACTATTTCACAAACGACTTGGCTGGCTATTTATTTATACACCTTCCCTTGAGATCAGGTCGGTCAAAAGTCAACGCTGACTTATTTGTCACGTAACTTCCATACTTTAGTTACGCCACTTCTGTATTATTTTAACCCAAACCGCGATCTTTTCCTAAACCTAACTAAGTAATTTTGTTGTGGGCTTGAACAGGCGCACTGATTGCTTGTGTTGCTGGATATTCTTAGGAAAACGCACAGAAAATAACAAAATCATTTTTAGTTAGAAATCATATGAACAGTTGCAATTTAAAAAGTTTCCCCAATACCCAACGATGACCATACCAAAGCATTTAAAAGAAATTCTCAGTTAGATGACAGTATAAAAAGTTTAACTTTTTTTTTTTTGTGATTCTCCCAACTGCGCTGCACGCTCCAACTTTTACTCCCTTAATTGTTCGAAGGAGACTTGAATGAGTGGAGCAGAGAGCCGGAGACGCAGCACTAAACAACAACACCTGCATCTTAAATGTTTCCAGAGGCCTCCCGTCATGGCGGGGGGAAGACAGCAGCATTCCCTTTAGTACCGCGATCACGCCACTTGCTCACTCATCATCATTTAGACCACTTAGAGACTCACTTAGTCATCTTGGCCTCACATCATCTCTGCATTAGAGAGAGCTCAAGACTGAGGGGAAGCTATGTTCTCAGGCTGGATTGTAAATGAGTGTCACTGATGAGAAGTTGATGTACTGGTGCTGAGGTCTCTGCTGCAGTAGGATGCTGATTACCAGGGCCTTCAAATGATCCAAAAAGAGTTAATTTCTTTAACATTCTGGTGCTCTTCCTTTCAGTAGAAGCTTTATTTGGACTGGGATCTTGGTTTAAGTTAAAATTATAATTATAATTGTAGCTTTTAACAGAAATATGGACAGGAACTTAAGAGTTGAGTTTTTAGAGGGAGAAGGGTGAAATAGAGGGGGAAAAACAGAATAAGTGTAAACTGAACATTGTTTTTCCTTCCAACAAACTAGGAGAGCATGTGCCGGTAGTGTGTGAGTGTGTGTGGTATAGAGAGAGACCATTATAAACTTGAAGAAATTGTATACTTTTCAGGTTCATATGTACAGTACATATATATGTAGAGCATTCTCATCAGCACCATGGACAGCTGGAAACCCCTCTCTCCAACTCTCACTCACGTTTCAACTGTTGTCTTCCAGCAACAAGTCACATGACGCAATAACAAACCGATTAGATCAAGGGAAAGGTGAGAGAAAAAAAACATTTTATTTCTCTTTAAGGTCATTTCCATAATGTTGTCAGACACTGTGGATGTACATTGACGGTGATGAATTGCCCGAGGTAAATCCACCAATTGTACACATCGACGTGTGTTTGCAGGTGTTAGGAAGTACTATTGCTGATGGTATAAAGCCTTCTCTGTCTCCAGAGGGAGCTGTGTGAAGTCTGACAAACGTCCTCAAGTGATATCCTGTGCTCCCATCTATCCCTGTCTGTGTTCAGTACGTAGCCTGTTGGCTGTAGGTGTATGAAACATGCTGCTGTGAGCAGGGAAGGAGATCCCCTGGAGAAAGGACACAGCAAGTACAACTCTCATTGTGTCAGGTCCTAGGTCAGCACCGGCCTGCTGTGACTCACTAACAACCAAATCAACTCCAGAGAGATGATGTGAATCAGAGAGAGAAGGATTTCTGTCTCATAGCAACACTCGGGTGGAGGAGCCGTTTATCAGTCACAGTGGTAGAAGTTCAGTCTCAACATTAACTGTTATCACTGTAATCCTCATTAGCATCATCAACATGCTGAGTACAGTTCTCATGCTCGTATCTTTAGAGGTGAACGTTGACTTTAAGTTGAACCAAGTTTTGAACACTTTTGAGACCGTTCAGAGGAGTCCAGATCAAAACTCACCAGACAGCTTTTCAAACTGAAGCGCCTCCCCAGGGGGGTGGGGGGGGGGGAGTCGGGTCGGTGGGGGACGATGTGAAGCAGAAGACACTGACAAGGTGCTGGTGTTCTGACAAGGTGCTGGGGTTCTAAAAGCAACAGGAAGTTCTTGTAGTTTGGCCGCTGATTTGCCCCGTTGTCTCAATGTGGTCAGAGCTTTGAAAAGCCCACATTTAAACCTTTTCAGCTCAGCAGCATTGATCATTCTGTCCATTTTGTCCAACAACTTTCATTCAGAGCCAGATGTCTTGACAACTTCTGGCCAGACGTCCAGAATCCTAAAGTTGTGACCTCTCTTGTTGGGACACCATCAGACCAGAATGTCTCTTTCTGCAACAAGCAGATTGCAGTGAAATACACCCACATTCATGCTCGCCAGAGGATGTACGCCAAAGCGTGTAATAGACCCGCTGGTCCACCAGAGGACAGTGTGTCAGTGTCATGTTTTGCATCACAGAGACGTGAATATTGCACGCCTGTATTAACGTGCGGTACCAGCAGGGGGTGACAACGCACTTCATATGGCGGCAAACAGAGTGGAAGTGGGTAGGGAGAGGGTGTAGGGAGCGGTTTGAGAAAGACCCGTTGATTTGGTGAAACCGTTTATATGATTATATCAGACCAACACAATTTTAGCAATAATTCTCTAATGTACCTGAGCTCGTATGTGGTCACATAATTTAGTAATGAATGTTACACATCAGCGTTGTTTCACGCAGTGTTTCGATGATAAAACATGAGATGCTACTTCAGCTAAAGAGAAAGTTAGAAAAGAGGCTATGATGCGTCCTGGTCCAGGCTGGAAGCGTTGAAAGTCTTTCGTGGGGTACGGGAGCTCGACCCGGGGGGGCGTACCGGTGAGTCTGAAGCTAGCGTGTGTAACGTGTGTCCACCAAACAATTCCATAAGCGCCAGCAGGGATTAACACACACGATGGCGAGTGCGGCAGCACAAACAAAGTCAATAGTCCACAGCAATCCACCGGGTAATAGGCAGGGAAACTCACACTGTGGTACCGTCGTCGTAAAAGCAGCAAACAGCCCAGAGGAGCAGACAGAAACCAGGAACGCTGAGGCAGAACTCGTGGTCGGGGACAGAAGGCTGAGGTTATTTCCGGGATTACGACGAAGCAGGTAAGTCAGAGACAGGCGAGGTCGACAACGAGAGATCAGTCCAGGGAAGAGTGCTGGAGAGTCTTGCATGGGGGCGAAGAACAATCTGGCAATGAATGAGTGAAACAGGGAGGCTTAAATACTGGCTTGATTACTGATGAACTGCAGCTGTGAGCTCAGGTGAGCTGAAGAGTGGCTGACTGGTGGGGAGAGGTGAGGGCGGAGTCGTGGAAAAATAATGCGTGGAGGCATGAAGAGGAGCAGACTGTGACAGGAGAGTGTTCGTGTCCTGTGTGAAACCACAAGTCAAAGTTGGTTTATTTGTCACGTAACTTTCGTACTTAAGTCACACTACTTCTAGAGTTATTTTAACCCAAACCGCGATCTTTTCCTAATCCTAACTAAGTCGTTTTATTTTGAAAACACTGGAGCGGAACTTGACACGTGCGTCACATGTTGCCGGACATTCGTAGGAAAACACACAAAAAACATGTTGTATAAAGTCGTGCCGAGCATCACAGAAAAAAAGGTACATTTGTGTCTGTGTACACGAATCAAATAAATTCAATTTCTTGACCATTTCACGAACTGCCGTGAGACTGTGTTGTACAAAAAGGAAAATACAGAGTTCTACCCGACCAGTCGTAGAGTGTGTGTGTAGAGGTATACTGTGATTTAAGGTAAACACGGTGAGCGGCCATGTTTAACGGCACCGCGCATGGGCGTTGGTGGGGCAGGCGGAGCGGGATGCATAGAACTGGTCTAGATCACCGCTGGTTGCGCATACTGTATGGAGGCACTGTGGGTTTATAGCTGGGGTTACAGAGGAATGTAGGGTGACCAGATCCCAACAAATCAAATGTGGGACAAAGAGTATCTTTGTGTGGGACAATGTGGGACACGTTCAGCCCGTCTACCCTCGATGTATGTAGATGGGGCCCTGAGTTCTTTCCCCCTATTGACTTCTGTAGTGTAACTCTGATTTACTCAATGTTATTTATCTTGGGTCACTATAGAAATAATTGAGTGTACTAACCCTTTAGCACAATGTATCAGCACCACAGTCTATGTAGGCTATATACCATTTAACCTCTGACATAATAAACACACCCAGAAACCGGTTTAAATAGAAATACGTAATTTCTTACTTTAATTGTAAGGCAAAAAATAAATAAAGCAATATTAACTTAAACCTTAAGTGTGGTTTTTACTTTTGTTTCTTAAAGAAGTGTTTCCATTTAACAGCAATCAAACTGTGTATTCAAACCATAGTCACAGTGGATTTTCCCGTAACTTATCTTATTGATCAAACACACACTGCGCACATCAATATTCACATACTAAGCCGGCAAAATATCAAATCAAATGGTTGCAGTCCTGGTTCGCTGCTTGTGATCGTAGGGACCAAAGACTTAGCGTTCACTTCACTCCAATGGGAGAATAAACTAAATAAAGCAGAGTGGTATCTTTCTGTTAGTCATGTGGTCCTCCAGAGATGTTACCAGTCCATAGGCATGTGTCCATGAGCAGGAGGGCAGCACGTGGGCATAATCACGGAGTTTGGTGGTTATCCAGCCTTGCCAGAGGAACTCTGAGCATCCCGGATGGCTCAGAGCGCTATCTGGGTGTTGTCTCTCGCTTCCAGGTCGGAAACAGTCCAGACGAAGCTACTGTTTTAGCTGGGTTAGCTAGCAGCAGTCAACACAGTCTGTTCACCGTTGCTAATTCACCACTCACTTAATGATAACGTTAACGAGTGGCCTCATACAGGTTACAGAGGAGCAAACTTCGGGTAGAAATTCTCTGTAACTCCGTCATTGTGATGAAGCATGTCCTCTTGGAGATTCTCTAGTTGACAAACTCAGACATGTTTTATACAAACTTTCTCTGCAAACTTCGGAATTCCACCTCAAAACGGGTGCATCACCTCGTTAACTCCTTTTAACGCCAGCCAATCAACAAGCAAAACAGACAACTATTTATGTAATTTTAACTGGGCTACATACGTTACCAATGCTGAGAGGTAGTCTACAATTTTGATATCCATCCATCCATTATCTGTAACTGCTTATCCCATTCGGGGTTGTGGGGGTGCTGGAGCCGATCCCAGCTGACATTGGGTGAAGGCGGGGGTGAACACCCTGGACAGGTCTCCAGACTGAAAATAAACATTTATTTTGGGATAAAAATGCAGTGCAGTCCCTCATAAAGTTGGACACCTGGTCTCCCTCATATTCTCCAGATATGAAGGAGTAAAACTACAGCGGTGAGAACAAAGACAACACGCACCAGCGCTCACACACACACACACACACACACACACACACGGAAAGGGCCTGCACATTAAAGAGATCCACGTGGACACACCCACACACCTCGGAACATGCAGTCAAATCAGTTTAAGTGGAGTATCAGCCCACTGAGTTAGCGTACTTTGATGTCAATTATTTTCCATATTTCATTTACCCCTTATCAGGAACTTTAGCGTGTTTTCATTAACCTTGTGCTCTAATTGCTAATCATAATCATGTAGTCCTTCACTTTGACAACACCTCTGGGATGCGGTGCGCATGTCAAACTCTGATTTTTAACTACAGACGATCTGGAGTGAAGCTGTGGACGGAAATCTGAAATAATCTATAATGAGCATTAATCGCCTGCCTGTTATTCTCCTAAAGAGCTCGATTGGGTCAGCGTAATCGCATAAAGTGAGGAGACCGAGGTGTCGAGTGAATGTTGAGACAAGACGGCGGACTTTGAGGAGATGACATGGGGGTGGGGGGGGCGGGGATGGAATGCAGCAAACAAAACCTGTCCTGTGAAATCCCATTTCAGTGTGACTGGGCTTCAACGTGGAGCGGCTACAGTGAATCAGCGGAGCAGATGAGGATAACAATCAGTCAATCAAGCCATGGCCATGCTCTATAAAATCAATAAGTCACAGGCACATAGGCAGGCGTGAGGAAACAGGCCTCTCGTCCTCCGTCCTCATTACGTGGATGAGTAAGTGTGCCTTTCTCCAGAGATGCCGCCTGATTATCAACAAGCAGAAAGAACCATCATGCTCGGGTCACATCTGCTTATAGCCAGAGCTGGGTTTGCACACGGTGTTGCTACTTTCTACCAAAGAAATGGTTTCTAGTACCACACCTTGCCATAACCCACAAAGGCCTGTGGCTACCAAGAAACGGTTATAAAAGCAACACAAAGAGGGTAAAAAAAAAATGGCCAGAAATATTGGCAAGGTAAAGCTTCAGAACTAAATATCCTTACTGCACAAGTTCTCTTTGGTGCCAGAATTAAAATGGATAATTTTTCACCCAGCTCACAGTATGTAGGCTCAGGGTTGTCAGAGTCATCAGAGACGCCTGATGGGCCGGTGCAGGGAGAAAGAGGAGGAGGAGGAGGAGGAGGAGGCTGACTCAGCGGCAGCGTCTTGGCCGTGGTTAGCCTGGTGGGCTGGACTGGAGGATGTGAAAGGATAAAGCTATTCTATGGCACGCTGTCTTTGACTGATGGACCCATTCTGCTGACTCCCCAAAGGGGAGGAGATCACAGAACGCCACATACAGTATATAATACTCATGGTCCTGTCTTTCAAATGCAGGGAGGACAGTAGGAAAACCATCCCCCTTGGGTTCATCTTATTTTATCTAGTAACCTTCATTTTATGTGTGGACTCAGTGCTGCTTGATGTACAACGATCAGCCATAACATGATGACCACCTGCCTAGTATTCAGTAGGTCCCCCTGACCTGTGGAGGCATGGAGTCCACTAGACCTCTGAAAGTCTGCTGTGGTATCTGGCACCAAGACGTCAGTAGCAGATCCTTTAAGTCCTGTATAAGTTGCGAGGTGGGGCCTCCGTGGATCGGACTTGTTCGTCCAGCACATCCCACAGATGCTCCATTGGATCGAGATCTGGAGAATTTGGAGGCCGAGTCAACACCTCCAACTCGTTGCCATCCACATGATGTAAAAGAAAACGTGATTCATCAGACCGGGCCACCTTCTTCTATTGCTCTGTGGTCCAGTTCTGATGCTCACGTGTAAATTGTAGGCGCTTTTGGCGGTGGACACGGGTCAGCTATGGTTAAGCTGACCGGTCCCCATATGCAACAAACTGCTCCTCACTGTGTGTTCTGACGCCTTTCTATCAGAACCAGCATTAACTTTTTCAGCAGTTTGAGCTCCAGTAGCTCTTCTATTGGATCGGACAACACGGGCCAGCCTTCGCTCCCCACATGCATCAATGAGCCTCGGGTCTGACTCTGTCGCCGATTCACCGGTTCTCCTTCCTTGGACCATTTTTGGTAGGTCCTGACCACTGCAGACTGGGAACATCCCACAAGAGCTGCAGTTCTGGAGATGCTCTGACCCGGTCGTCTAGCCTGCACTATCTGGCCCTTGTTGTCAAAGTCGCTCACATCTTTACGCTGGCCCATTTTTTCTGCTTCCAACACAAAGTTCAAAGTTCAACATGTTCACTTGCTGTCTAATATATCCCCCCCCACTGCCAGGTGCCATGGTAACCAGATAATCCATGTTATTCACTTCACCTGTCAGTGATCTGAATGTTATGGCTGATCAGTGTATGTATGAGCCTTTTTTTACATCTCAGTAGGAACCGATGGGCTTGGAGCTGAGAGCCATCAACAGGGTAGGACACATTGTTGGTTTTGATCTTTATGTGGCAGTAAGTGATTCATCAGGAATGATGCATGCAGGTTTTAGACACTAAACAAGTGTTTATGGCTAATAGAAACATTTACCTTCTCATACATCCAGCAGAAACAGAGCAACATGAGCCTACCCCACATCCCACCGATGAAGAGAGTAAAACTATATAATGATTTATAGGAATGATGACCATAACTACCAAAATATAACACGATATTTGTAATAAATGTTTCAGATAAACACGCAGGCCTTCAGCGTGTCCCACTGATGATTACTCCGTCTGTGTAATCTCAACAGTCATTTACATCTCTGTCAATAGAACAACTGAGACAATTATATTTGGATTAATTGAAAAACAGACATCATGCTGACAAGAACATATTGCATTTGGATAATGTTACATACAAGCTGCTCTGACTCTCTGGCATCATGTCATACAGCGATGGTGTCTATGAAACCCCCCCCCTCCTGATACAATGTGTGTCATAGACCCGCTGCAAACTGTTGGAGTGTATTTATCTGCAATGTGCTGTAGGACGGCTCAGCAGCACGTTCCCAATGAAACAAAGCAGAGTGATGAATTAGGACTCAGTGGGAGAGAGTGAACACAGGAGGGGTGACGGATGGCCTGCTGATGTTTGAATATTACACACACGATGGAGTACACACACACACACATACACCGGATACCTAAGTAAGTGTGCGCTCACACCAACACAGTGTCACGGCAGTTTGTGAAATAGTCACGAAATGTAATCTATTTTAATTTGTGTACATAGACATGAATTTCAATTTTTCTTCTTGACACCCAACACGACTTTCAACAATGTATTTTTCGTGTGTTTTCCTACAAATGTCCAGAAACACGTGATGCATGTGTCAATTTCCACTCCAGTCTTTTCAAAATAAAATTACTTAGTTAGCTTTAGGTGGTGGTTTGGGTTAAAATAACTCCAGAAGTGATGTCTAAGTCTAAGAATCTAAGTGTCAAATAATCAACTTTGACTTGTGGTTTCACACGGGACACAGACACCAGTCTCCTGCTGAAAGTCCTGTGTTTTTTGACCCACCCATCCACCCGACCTCTTCTCTACGCGGGGTTCGCCACTCTTTAAACTTTCCGGTTCACAATTATGTGGATTACATACAAATTGATGTCTGCATTGATGTCAGTTTTATTCTAAACTGTTGGCAGGTCTCTCCCAGCTCATAACTTGGTATGTGTAACGGGTGTGGTATGGACCCAAATGTAGCACAAACACTGGCAGGTAACGTTGATAATGTCTTTTATTCACAGGAACCAGGACAAACAGGTAAGTAAACTCATGGTACAGTTTTAGATGAAGGCTGGAAGCCTTGAGAGTCTTTTGGGGGGCTCGATCTGGTAGGGCTGAACCGGAGTACCGGTGAGTCTGAAGCTAGCGTGAGCCACGTGTCTTCACCAGGGAATTAACACACACGATGGCGAGTGCGGCAGCACAAACAAAGTCAATAGTCCACAGTGATTCACCGGGTAACAGGCAGGGAAACTCACACTGCGGGACCGTCGTCGGAAAGCACCGATCAGCCCAGAGGAGCAGACAGAAACCAGGAACGCTGAGGCAGAACTCGTGGTCGGGGACAGAAGGCTGACAGCCCGAACACACCAGGAACCTCAGGAGCGCGTGGCGGCTGCGTTGCGTGGTGGCTGCGTGATACACATATTTCTGCTGCTGCAGCTGCTGCTGTCAGCCCTTTCTTTCTACATAGAGTTTTCCTTTTAATGGCCATTTCATGTCATTATAAAAATCATTTTTATTTATTTCAGACAGAGAAAGGTTAAGAAACGTGTGGTAATTTGTAAATAATAGTAATAATCCACAATTAAAACTCCGTACTTTATTCATTCATGGAGCTCTCCAAGTCACTGCATGTTCTAGAACACTGTCCGGCACATATTTCTGAATAAAAGCCTTGTGTAAACAAATGAAGTAATTCTGTCCATAGAAAAAGGCTTGAGGGCTTTTATTTTGAAATGAAAAGCAGGAACTTTTTTTCATTTCTGTAACATATTCTACAGATAGACATTGAAACTGTAGTAATCTTGCTCGTATGATGTCAATATACAGTCAATAGATCACTTTCACTGCGCGTCTCACGCAGACAGTGTGGCTGCTCTAAGCTGTTAACACGGACGCCGAAATAAAAAACAACAAGCCACCACGCGCTTCTGACGTTCCTGGTATGTCCGGGCTGTGAGGTTATTTCCGGGATTACGAAGAGGCAGCTAAGTCAAAGACAGGCGAGGTTGACAACAGGAGATCAGTCCAGGGAGGAGTGTTGGAGAGTCTCCCATAGGGGGCGAAGAACAATCTGGCAATGAATGAGTGAAACAGGGAGGCTTAAATACTGGCTTGATTACTGATGAACTGCAGCTGTGAGCTCAGGTGAGCTGATTAGGGGGGAGTGGCTGACTTATGGAACAAACCAGGTCTATTAAAGTGAATGCTGGACTGATGTTCAACAGGTGGACAAAAAGAGGATTGCAGTATCTGCTTCTACTAGATGTCTAAAAAGGGAAATACTAACATTGCTAGAGTCTCCAACAGAGCAAACTCTATCTGCTGATGAAGACGAAGGTTTGAAGGTGGTGAAACTGGTGATCTGTGCTGTGTGTGTACAGCCACAGTAGACTCCCTGACCACAAGCGTTCCCACACTCCACAAAGTGACAGTCACTGTCTTCTGTCCGCTCGCTGCCTGTTGCACTCGTCCCAGAAGCCCACAGAGACTAAAAGATGTGCCAGTTCCATCCCAGCTACTGTCTTCCCATCAGAGTTGTGGTCTATGAGCAAACCAAATGATGTGCTTTGCAGTCAGTGCCTGGATTAAAACTGATAACTGTTAGAAGAAGAAAGTTTTTGAAGTCCTTGTCGGGGTTGGTCACCGTCTGAGTTCATGCCTCGGGTTATTTTGATCAGTAGATCTACTGTCGACTGTGTCTTGAACCGTACTTTTGGTAACACTTTATAATAACCATCATTTATAAATGGTCAATTGATAGTTAACTAAACTCAGTCAATATTTATTTTAATGTTAACAAACTGCTATTTTACCATTAGTTTGTGTACTATGAAATAATTAGTTTATAAATTCTATATTGCATCATAGCTGATAACAAATTTCCGCAGGGGACAATAAAGTGTATCGTATCGTATCGTAACAGACAGCCACGCATTGTGCTGCGCAACTTGCTTTGCATTTGGTGTGAACACACCATTAAACTTAAATTTCAATTGACACTCCTTTTAGGCCGGGATCAGACTACAGGATATCTTTGTTTTTGACGATGGTCACCATGTCAGATCTAGCGATCACAGCGTCATAAACTCTTGCAGCGTCTCGGTCGGGTGACTGGCAAGACTACACGTATGACCACGACCAATCACGGCACGTCGTATTCCACGATCACGCGCGAGTTCAGACGTCATCGGGGAGGCGGTTGAAGCGACTGTCGATCATGGCGACAGAAGCGTTGTGTGTGATGCTGGCGGTCTTGTGTTGCGAAAAGAAAAAGATAAGAAAGAAAAAAGGGTTGTGGATTGTCTCCTGGGTGGCACAGAGAGGACGGTACGGGCTGTCCATACTTCAGTCAGTTTGGTTGTCCCACCTGACGGCAGCAAACTCGCCATTCCTCCTCCTTTTCTCCATGTTTGTTTATTACCAAGTGACCTGACTGTGACTGCGCGCTGGAGAGAGCACCTGATTGGTCAACGCAAAGGAACACATCGTTGTAGACGATGTCACACTAGACGTGTCAAGACGAAACATTCTGACAGGCTAGATTTTTCCTCGAAGTGTCGTGGGGCGTCCCAGACGTGGCGTCGGTTGTCGCGTACTATGACACACTACACGAGATAAGAGTAGCGATTTTCGCACACGACACACATTTATCGTCCCAGATCCCCTACGACGTCCGCGTCGGGCTATAATCGGGCTGATATCGTGTAGTCTGAACCGGGCATTAGTGCTTCAACTGAAACGGCAACTCTCATATGATTTCACATGTAAAAAAAAATCAATTTCAGACATTTGTAACCTGTTCACGGTGCTGATTTTTCCAGACTTAAAAGCTGCTTAATGTAACAAAAGGGATAACCTGTATATCAAGTGAGATTAACTAACTACTAACTACCTTTTACTTGGTTAACATAGGTCATGATTGTGTGTCAGATTAATCCTGATAATAGTCCAGAAAAACAGAGTAACATCACTTAGTGTGTAACATTTCCAGCTCAAGGTGCAGTGAGACGAGTCCACCTTCCATAACTACGGATAAGAGGCTCACAGTATGTAGGTCTATCACTCCATCCTTCACATAAAATCAACTGTCTTTGTTTCACCTCATCAGATAGATGTTCATCATATCCTTCATGCAGACTAAGTGCGGCTGTCACAGTGGAAAAACTTTTCCCCCCATTGACTAAAGTCGGGAGCTGATCGCTCCCCTCCGAGCCATTCTAAAGAGGATGTGATACATCTCCTCTTCTCCCTGAGATATGTACTTAAATGTCCTCGCTGATAAATGTAGGCCTTCATCCATGCCCAAATGCATTCCGTTAAAAAGATGAATAGTTGCAAGTGGTGGGGAAAGAGGTGGAGAGAGAGGCAGGGAGGGAGGGATGAATGGGGGGAGGAAAGGCAAGAAAAGGCCATTTTCTAATGTAGATGGGTTTGACAGAGTATCTTCTGGCTGGAACAGCTAACGGTGAATGAAATGCATCAAGAGATGTTACATTAACCCGAGAGGCGGGAATGGGAGAAAGGGGGGAGAGAGGAGGAGGAATAAAAAGAAAGAGAGAAATCCATTTCAGTGTCATTTGTCTTGTCTTGTCTTCATATGGCACCGTGGCTTGGTTTCTCTTATTCAGGCGAGCTCACTCTCACCTTTTCCCCCTTTTTCTCTCTCCATCTCCCCACTCTCCTGATTCCTCTACTCTTACAATCTCTCCTTTATTTTACACCTTCTTTTACCTCTCGGTCTGCTCACACACTGAAACACCTTCTTCACCATATTCCCATCTCTTTTTCTCTCTGGCCTTCTTTCTTTCCTCCTCTCCTCTCCTTCTATATCCTGATTTCCTCTCATCTCCAAATCCTATTGTGTCCGTCTCCCTGTTGTGTCCTATTTAACCTGTATTCTCTGTAACATTAATTAGAGCTGTTGACTGAAATTCGACCTACTCTTCAACCAATCGATTGGTCGATGGAGAATAAAAACTCTGCATGTTGCCTCGAGCCCGTGACTCGTAGCTAATGGTGCTAACAGTGAAAACAGTGGTGGCAGAGCTATGCCGTGTTATCCTGAGGGGGAACCGGTAGTCGGTGCTACACTTCCACAAAGGCGCCGTCGGTCGGGACGGCGTTATCAGCTGTAACCGCCGTATGAGAGCAGTGCAGAGCGGCGGCCGTGAGCTAGCCAGTGTGCACACTCACATTCAGCAACAGGAACTAGAGAGACTTCATTCTCTGCTCAGGTAGACATTACTCCTCTATGTATATCTTCACAAATTAAAAAGTTGTTTGATGCTATATTAATGCTCTGAACATCGTGTAGAGCGCCTTTTACTCTGCTTAAAGCCTGTACTACGAAGCAAGATTTGGCGTTAGCGAGGTAACTTCAGGGTTAACCCTTCA
The DNA here is from genome assembly GCF_015220745.1 of Sebastes umbrosus. NCBI lineage: Eukaryota > Metazoa > Chordata > Actinopteri > Perciformes > Sebastidae > Sebastes > Sebastes umbrosus. The sequence goes on from NC_051289.1 coordinate 25,867,421, forward strand.
GGGGTTTCCGTCCTACAAAGGTGGTTCACTTCTTACCGGGGTAGATCACCATGGTAACTGATGCTGAGCAGCTAACCTGCTCCAGAGCAGGTTATGTTCCAGATAAGAGATCAACTCGTATAAAAGCACCTCCCACTGACCAATCAGAGCTCAGCGTGCAGATTGTATGGTAATATTACACAAATATGAAGAAGTTTAAATCATAATCCAGACTAAAAACAACACAGTTTAAACTGACAACTGCAGGAAAGACAGCTGGATTTATGCTGTGGGTGTTTACCGCTTTGAATTATGTTTTTATATTTATTTTATTACTTGCTCTCAAGTCCGTTTCACACCGCCGGAGACACAGCTCAGTGAATGTAAATGGGTTCTATGGGTACCCACGAGTCTCCCTTTACAGACACGCCCACTTTATGATAATCACATGCAGTTTGGGGCAAGTCATAGTCAAGTCAGCACACTGACACACTGACAGCTGTTGTTTCCTGTTGGAATGCAGTTTACCATGTTATGATTGGAGCATATTGTTTTATGTTAAATGCAGTACCTGTGAGGGTTTCTGGACAATATCTGTCAATGTTTTGTGTTGCTAATTGATTTCCAATAATAAATATATACATACATTTTTTTAGCAGCATACGTATGTGTCCACCCATGTTGATAAGAGGATTAAATACTTGACAAATCTCCCTTTAAGGTACATTTTGAACAGTTAAAAAAATCTGTGATTACTTTGCGATTCAATATTTTAATCGAAGCCAATCAGATTATTATCAGATTTAAATGTCCCGTATGCCACAAACATCCGCAGGTATGCACCTGAGAATGGACTGTGGTTCTTTGGTAATCCGTACAGAGTATAGGTTGAGCATTGACTCTTCCAGCTGGCTGCAGTGTGTTTATGTGAGATCTCGGTCACCTCCTGACACCAAACACACCCTGCTACTCCCCCTGAGGTGGTTCTTTCAGACAGCAGAGGCCTCCATTTGCTGTTAATTCCAGCCAGCTCTACCCATGATGCATTAAGGTAAGAGGTGCTCCCTGCAGCTTCTTGATTAAATTGCGTGGCCAGCCAGTTTACCTTCAGTACAAATATGTTCCTGTTGTGGATCAGCAAAGACAGAAAGCAGAAAGGTCCAAAAGGTATTTAGTGAGAGTTCTAAAAAAAAAAAGCATTCAGGAAAAACAGATTGCAATGCTCACAGAGTGTTTCATTTACAGCTCAATAGATCGTTACACTCTAAATCCACTGTTTTTTTCAGTTATTATTTACATGGATTAAGATTTATAATGTAATTTCCCCCTGTTTATTACTGCAGCAAGAGGGGTACCCCGTGCGTCGGTCTCTGATGCCGAAGGGAACTGACCAAATGGCGGTATTTGATGTGTTGTGAGTGAGAACGTGTCGGTTCTGGCCCTTGCTCTGGGTTAAGGGAAGGCTGAAGCACGTAGAGAGAGTGGACAGACCCGCTGGTCTATGTGGGTTTACATGTGGGCGGGGAAACAATGGTTTTGTTGGACGGAGCCCTGTTCAAGGACTAGGCTACTTTCGTGGTACTTGTTCCGCCCCTCATTTAATGTGATTGGACAGCTGGGTAAAAAGTGACAGTGATGAGCGCAGCACTTTAACCAAAGTTTAACATTTTTCATCTCTCGGTGACCAGAAATAAACCCCTCTGCTAAACTTGTGTGCTCAGCGCCTCGTCGTCCTGCTGCCGTTTGTAGCATATCGTATATACGCGGCACTCCCATTGCAAAGAATTCAAAAACGTACGCTGATCTCAGGAAGAAACACTTAGACCGAACTCTAACGGCTATTTTTAGAACGTGCCCTGCGAGCCAACCCCTTCTCCCACAAAGTTGCGTTCCCATACAACTAAACTGCAAAACCAAAATATTTTTTGAGCGAAACGTATTATCACCCGGATTACTGTATCAGCTATTAACAGTTATAAACACGTGGTTAACGTCGTGAATGGAAACAAACCAAAATGCAACTAAACTACTTAGTTAGGTTCACGCAACATAACCGCTGGGTTAGGCTTAGTAAAAAAAACATCATGGTTTGGCTTAAAATGACTTAAATACAAAACGTGAGGAATTACTACATGTTACAAGGGAAACAAACACGGGTCTCCTTGGGGAAAGTCCGGTGTTTGTTGGACCCATCCACCAACCCTCCCGGCTGCCGGTGGTGGACTTTCCCGCTTGTTATACCTATACCTACCCTTGTTATTATTCAATAACATTTTTATTCAACGTATTTCCATTCGCGGTAGCTAGATATGCTACGTCACCTGCACTGCACGTCGCTCGTTGTACTACAGCCGTCCGCGGATTTACAAACGGTATTTCTGATACGTAAAAGACGAACGTAATTCACAACATCATATGTTTTTCAGACGGGGCTGTGTGGGCGACTCATTGACTCCCTGCAGGCGCTCTTGGGCACCGTGTTGGATACCTCTGCTTTAAAGTGGAATACGTTCAGATGGATATTAATAATACAACGTTTGCGTAAATTCCATATTAACATGCTATTTAGTATGCTAAAAACAGAATGTGAGATTTCTTTTTTAGTATATCTGAAACCTTAGCTTGAAACCAATAGTGCATGAATTGCATACTATTTCCAGTGAAATATTACAGTACGCAAACGCTGGACACTATGGCGGCATAAATATCCCACAATGCAATGCGGTAGTGACGACAGCTCTGTAACATCGATAACGCTTCAATTTAATTTCACTTTGCTAGGAGTAATATATTTATTTTAAATTAATTCTTTGATTTCACAAACTGTCGTTTTGGTCATGTGAGGTATGAACAGGTTACCATGGTTACACGTCTCCAACTGGCAAGGAGACTCTCAAGAAGCGACGACGTAAATTACTGCTCAGTGCGCCCCCGAAAAGACACAAACTACTGTTTATTCACACAAAAGTATGTTGAACGATAGCACACATATCAGGTATGTACATAATATGCGATTTGGGACGAAGCCAATGATCGTTTCTTGTTTGTCAAGAACTAGTTTTACTGTTTTACTCCCTGAAAACAGCAGCGTATCAATTTGCCCAGCACTTCTGTGCAGGCGTGATGGAACCACACCTGACGACCTCGCAGTGACACTAGACTTCAGGAAGCTGCACTGCAGTCACTGTTAGGAATAAGGGGAATAAAATGAATATGAGATAGTTCAGATATAGGACACTATATACCTCTGCTGGTTGAAGATTACATGACTCTCTTGATGCAGATCTGCACATTCCCACACAGACTATATTCCTCACGGCACGGGGAAAAGAAGACTTACCAAAAACGCCTCAGGTCATTTACACTAGACTTTTTTTTACTGTACACATTCCAAACAAATACGGCCGATTGAAACAGGGCTGAAATCACTGAGTGCAGTTTCTTCAGTGGACATCCTGCGGTTCTGCCGGTCCCAGGAGAGAGCAGAGCTGTGGATGCTGAGCTTCACAACACAACAAACTTTAGTCCTGCAGCAGCGAGCCTGATGTGAATTCACATTCCCGTCCAAATAAAAACAAAGCAGAGCAGAAGAGATAAAAGTTGTGAAAAGAGAGAGACAGAAAAGGAAATGCAGACAGCGTTCATCAGTACATAATGGTTCAATCTGTCACTGGCAGTCAAGGGACAGAAAATACACTGATTCACTTATGATTGGACCGAACGTCTTGCCCATCTCCACCCGCCGATAGCAGCTGTGTGTGTGTGTGTGTGTGTGTGTGTGTGTGTGTGTGTGTTCGTGTCGGTGAGCCCACATGAGTAAATTTAAATGGAACACCTAATGGAGAGAGAAGTGTGCGGCGGTGGCGGCGGCGGACTGGGCCTGTTTAGATGAACAGCTTCCACGGCTTGTTTTATAGACTGGCTCCCTGTCATTTTGAAAAGGTCAAGCTTCTGTTTTTTCAAGAGCAGTAAAATGGAGAGAGAGAGAGAGAGAGAGAGAGAGATGGAGAAAAGTTTTATCCCACTGAGATGGTGAGCTAGCCTGCTGTGACATTTTAGGACGGTGCTGTTAAAGGATAAGGCCAGCAATATTCTATATTTCTATATTTGTCTTGTTGTCAACAAATCCCATATAAAAACCCAAACCAGTGATGAATGTATCTCTCTCGGACTCAATCCCACATACACCGTCCTGCTGACACAAAGAGCATAACATGTGGATTATTCCATCACTGAAAATAGTCCCCAACAAATGCACTATTGAGTAAATTTGGAGCTGTATTAGAAATGCAATCGATTTTTCTGAGGTTGTATCGGCTCAGTTTTAAAGCTAGAGTGAAGATACTGGTATCATATGAAACTAAAAAACCTGATGAATCCATCGGTACCAACCATGTCATACTAGCTTGTATCAAAGGAGACTAAATAACGCTCTAAACTTATGCTAAATCTTTACGAGGAAAAACTGTCATGTCCATTTTCAAAGGGGTCCCTTGACCTCTGACCTCCAGATCGGTGAATGTAAATGGGTTCTATGGGTACCCACGAGTCTCCCCTTTACAGACATGCCCACTTTATGATAATCACATGCAGTTTGGGGCAAGTCATAGTCAAGTCAGCACACTGACACACTGACAGCTGTTGTTGCCTGTTGGGCTGCAGTTTGCCATGTTATGATTTCAGCATATTTTGTATTTTCAATAATAATTATATATTTGCATAAAGCAGCATATTTGCCCATGTTGATAAGAGTATTAAATTATTTGACAAATCTCTCTTTAAGGTACATTTTGAACAGATTAAAAATGTGTGATTCATCTTGAATTAATTGGCTCGTACTGTAGATTGACCTAAAACAAATGACAACAAAAAACATATTTTCCTTTTCTTTGACATCCTTCAAGTCCATGCCTGAAAACAGCCCTATGTAACTACTTTATCTGCCCAATAAGTTGCAGTAATAATGTTGTAACATTAATAAAGTGCTAACTGAAGACAGTATGTTGAGATTGTTAGCAGGTAGTGTTTTGAAGAAGAACACGTATGGATTAGATCTCGTCTGTTGCTCGTTGTTCACAGTTCCACCTAAGGAGGCTTTCTGTTCTGTATTTTCATTAGTTGGCGGAGTGAGGATATTAAATCTTAGGAGGTTTTAGGTACCAAAGGGCCCGGAGTCTTTTGACCTTTTCAGTGCACGTCGCTGCTGTTGTCTTTGGGTTTGAGGGAATTAAAGGATCACTCAGGGATAGCCTGTCTAATCTAATCAGAGTGAATCAGGGAGAGGAGTTCCTGAGGTGTGGGAGGCTCCGATATGAGGTGTGGGACTATATATATATATATGTACATATATATATATATACACCCTCGTTAGGTTTCTACAAAGGGCATCCCTTAATCAACTGACTGTAGACTGGAGGTGCCACTGAAGGTGAAAATACACCTTTAAATATTCTTATGATCAGGCGGGCGTCGTCTCTCGGATCACTTATCGTGGTGGTTCGTTCTCATTCGATGCGTCAGAAATGTTCATCTGAATGTGTGTTTGTTTTACAGGGGCGGAGGAGACTTTCAGATTTTTAGATTACAGGTAAGTACAGGTGAGTACAGGTGAATGCAAAAAAAAGCAGTAAAATGCAGAGTAATGTAGATATGCCATGTGGTAATATAAATAATAAATCTAATAGACAGTAAGGGGTGGATATGAGTATGCAGTATGAGCAATATTAACAGTATGAACAGTGTGTAATTCATTCAGACTCTAGTTTTATATTACTGCTCCTCTATTCACTTCACTTCAAGAGGAATTACCCTTCAAAGGGACTGTTTGTAACTTCTTACACGTATAAATCATTGCAGGTCAGAGTTCATTCTCAGACTCCAACACAAACTACACGGAAGCACCAAAACCTCTTGGTTGTATCTAGTGAAGCCCGTCTGTTAAACAGTGTTGGCCGCGGTCGGAGGACGCGGGGGAGACCGTAGCTTTGGTCTCCAGGACCGGAGTCTCTGCTGTACTCTGCTCCTCTGCCTGCCTTCACTCACACACCGCGCTGTTCTCGCTCTTTCGCTCCACTCTCACGTGCATGCGCGCACACTCCACACTGCAGAAGAGTTAGTTTAGCTCTGAGAATATCTAGTGAATGTACAGTGGACGTTTGTGCAGAAATAACTGCTGCAGCTGCTCCAGACCAACAGAGGTTTCCCGTGTCTTGTGAAGTGACGGGGCTCTGCAGAGAGAAACGTTATCGTCTCCACTGTTCCCTCCGGCCGCGGTCGGGAGGCTGAAGCAGGAAAAGCCAACACTAGGATCAGCATTGATTCATGGAGAGACCTTCGTCTGGTCAGCTAACATTACTGCCAAGCAGCTGAAATATAGAGTGATATTGTGCTTTTAGCTGACGTGTGTCTCCTCACTGTTTTGAGCGATGCTCGTTCATGTCTATGTAGAGCGAGCACAAGCGCGAGCAACAGGACGCTGACTTTCGTTGACTTAACGGCCACAGGTGTCGCTGTTAACAAGACATTTCTGATTCTTACAAACAGTCCCTTTAATAATAAGGAAAATGTTTTTCCTCTCTGTCCAACAGCAAATGAAAAAAATAATCTACCACTATCATCTGGTAATGCAGAGTAGAAAGACGGACACCTGTCGATATGGAAAGTTGCAGATTATTCATATTTGACGGGTCAGGTTGAACATCCAAAGAGAACTCAAAAAACATTTTGGAGGAAACAAAAGACGAAAAGATACAAATATAGATTTTTTTTAAACATGAAGCAAAAACCAGCACCTACTCAAACACATGTCCACCCCCCCTCACACTAACACACACACACACACACACACACACACGCACACACGCACACACACACACACACACACACACACACACACACACGCAGGGCATGCTTGTTGTTGTGTTGTTGCCTCAGAGACTGCAGCAGCTGTCAGTGTGTTAGCGTGTGAGATAAAACCAGGAGGCTCGGTGATACAGCAGGGATCTGAAGTGCCAATTAATTAGGATGAAGGAAAAGAGTGTGCGAGCATGCTGCAAACCCACAGCATCAGCACAGATGTGGAAAGCAATGTTTCTTAAAAGTGTGGGCTGGGACCAGATAGGGCTTGTTTTGTGTAGAAATACAAGTGCTTTTATAATAATCCACCATACCAGACTGAGAGACGGCATTTGCCATCTGGGTCCGCGGCTGAAATACTAAAATTCTTCATGTTTTTTTAATCTGTACTCAGCTCTAAGTGTATATTCTGGCAGTATTTGATGATTTAGCAAACCAGTTTTACCTGCACCAGCCACATTAGTAACAGTAATTACAATAATGCTTATCACCATAAATTTAGTGGCAAAGTAGTGCATGAAATCTCCTCGTTTACGTTTTGTTGTAATTTGGAACTATTGTTCAGCTTCATATTGAAGTTCCTCTGTGTTTTAGTGCAGCAGAAGTATGCAGCATTAAACTGTGCTAACCACTACAGCCTGCCTCCGAGGCTTTGGAAATATATTTGCCAAGCTTAATTTGAAAAATACCTCCGAGGAAGGGGAGAAGACTTGAGTGGAGAGGCAGACTATTTGTGTTTCACCTGCTCGCAGCGCTCATTTATGCAGAACAAATCCAGTGAGGGGAGTTTTAGCCGGAGCCAGTCCGAAACACAGAGAAGAACCGTTTTAAAAGGTATTAACCACGGTCTTCCCAAAGTTTGCATTTTTATGTTGCTTAAACCTCACAGTTTTCTATCCTTGTAGTCTGACATCAGTGAAATGTGATGCAGAGTATGAATAACTCATGAGTAAATGCTTCCTGATTACACGTAAGGCCTTTTCTTCGTGGAGGGGTTACGCAAAGTCCTGGCTGTATAAGGTCTCTGGAACATTTAGATTCACAAACTTACTACTATTAACTCATGACTATTTAGAACAATGACAGTAATGCCTGGGACACACAAGAAACGTTGGAGCAAGTGGCGTCTGCGTGGCCTGGTGGCTGGGTTATTCACGTGTCGGGTGTCACACCAGCTGTGTTTCAGTTGCGTTTCTGCTGCTGCTGTCAGCCCTAAACTTTCTACATAGAGTTTGTCTTTTAATTTGTAAATAATAGTAATAATCCACAATTAAAAATCCGTACTATATTCATTCATGGAGCTCTCCAAGTCACTGCATGTTCTACAACACTGTCCGGCACATATTTCAGAATAAAAGCCTCGTATTAACAAATGAACGAATTCTTTCCACAGAAAAAATGCTTGAGGGCTTATTTTAAAAAAAATGAAAGCAGGGAGTATTGATCTAAAAATAAGTCTTTACTTTTTTTTCATCTCCGTAACATATTCTACAGATGTCTAGACATTGAAACTGTAGTAATATAGCTGGTATGATGTCAATATACTGTCAATAGATCACTTTTCTCTGTCTGTTGTTGCTGTGAACCGCGCGGCACGCGTAAAAAATAGGCGAGACCTCTATTCTCTAGAAGAGACGCAGCTGAGATGCGGGCAGTGTGGCTGCTCTAACCTGTTAACACAGACGCCGAAAAAAAAACTTACTACTATTAACTTATTACAATTTAGAACAATGACAGTAACTCCGCAAGATGGGAGAAATGCATTGCAGCTGAGTGATAATTGGTGAGGAGGTGTATTTAATTACTCATCTATTCTGGATAAGAGACGTTTAATATGATTTGTTTTTTAGCGATTTTTCTCTGCAACATTATTACGTTTTCCACTTTGACTTGAGGCCAACATCAGCAGACAATCACACAAAGACCCATATTCTACTGGTGACATTTCAAAAACCCTATTTTTGCCTCCCAGTTGAATATCAATGTAATGCGGTTAATGGACAGTACTCTTTTTAGTAAAGATGCAAATACAACAATACCATGAAGTATCAGATTTATATCAGGGAGAGTAAATCTCATTTTAGGTGGGCTACATAGGGTACATTTTTTGGTATTGCTATTATTTTTTTGTTTATATGTTTTTGTATATGTTGCCGGAAAGGGTTGGGCAGTTATGTGTGTATCATCTTAAGCACTTGTGTGTGTGTTGTCCTCTGTGTAATCAGCCTCAGGTGGTGCAGACATAACATACCTCCCAACACACACACACACACACACACACACACGCATCCAGAGAGAGAGAGTTGAGTTGAGATCAGTGCAGCTCAGAGCGGCTGCAGCTTCCCCGGAGCAGCAGACCAGTTCACAGTCGGGTTAATTGTGGGTGGTGAAGCAGCGGGCGGTGTGAAGACGGGACTTTATTTGCAGATTAAATTACCAGTTGAGAAGCAGCGGAGGGAGGATAGAGGTGGAGGCTGCTCCGGCCCTGTACTCTGATGGTGTGATGGACCGAGGAGACTTCCAGAACTAATATCAAATAATATCTACGGCACATGTTCGCCACCAAAGTATGAAGATGTGTTTTTTTTATACAGGAGCACCGTTTTCACACATTGAGATCAGTTGACTACTCACTGGTATACATGCGACGGGGCATTTGCAAAGCCACACCTGCTGGCAGCAGAACAAAGTGTGGTTCTAGTGCTACTGAGTAATTTAGAAATGAATATTATATATATATTAATATTCAGGATTAATGCATGCAATAAAAAATCCTCCGTTGCTGTTGTTATTCTTCTAAAGTTTAATACAAAGATGTCATTTGTTGAAGAAGTTAATTGTTCATTTTCATCTATTTCTTTAAGCCTGCTTATCAAAAGATGTCTAAACAATAAGCGTTGCTTGGCAACTAGGTGTGGTGTAATCTGTTGAGAGCGCATTATACAGCGGTTCTATGAGGGCTAAAAATGACCAATTGGCGATTTAAGGTAGGGCCGTAGATTGGCAAAAATCTCGCGATACGATACGTATCATGATACAGGGGTTATGATTCGATATATTGAGATTTTTTAAAATCTAATTTTAGGAAAACTCAGTATAAAGAACACACCGCCATATGAATAAAATCAGAGTAAAAAAAGTTGACTTTTTTTAAGCAATCAGAACGATGCGATCTGCATTCATCACAGTCCCTGTAACATCCAACATCATAGCACTACTCTAAGAGGACACAGACTCTGAGAGGGTGCATCTCTTTGGAAATTAAATAATAATATTCATCTTTGCATGTAAACTTTTAACAAAAAATCTCAGTATCATCAACAGTATCACAAAATATAATATCTTGATTTTCAATTTTTTCTTACACCCCTATTTGAAGGCATAAATGGTTTTTTTTTCCCGTTCATCCCACACCTCCCATGATTCACTAGATGATCAATAACCCCATTTTAGGAAAAGTCATGAACTGAGAGCTGTAGGGATTTGATTTGAACAGAGGAGGAGTATAAATGACCCCTTGGTGGTTCTAGTGTTCAGGTCAGTGTCTGACAGAATAGTGTAGTTGTAGATGTGCTGGAGAGGCTGCCGTGTGGGGATAGCCCCACTCTCACAATGACAAGAGCCCCGAGTGGGAAAACAACAACAGGCATGCTCAGAGCCGTTGGCAATGAGAGGGGATAGAACCAATCTGATGCCAGGTGGGGCTGATTGCCTTTCGCACCGCTGCAATTTATTGGCTATTTGCCAACTACTGTTGTCATCATTTGCTCGTAGTTGGCAGAAATTAGTATTTCAGGAGGTAGTAACTGCAGTCACAATGAATGATAGGGATTATCTTCTACAGTCAGCCTTTTGAAGTGTCCACCAGCTGTGGGATGTTGTTACAAACCAAACCGCTGGCAGAAATAATCTCATTTAACGAGGGCCTAAAGAGCAGGTATTAAAGCTGGATCTGCCTTAAGGCCCTTTCAATCGATTTGGCAAAGACACTTTTGATTAAATTAGCAGAAACCAGTTGACACACAGTAAGCCGGGAGCTTTCGGGGGCCCTGAAGCTCCGGGACCCCGGGGCCCTGTGGCAGCTGCCCACTTGCCATTTGCTGGCATTATGCTGTATTTTTCTTATAGTCACCAAATGCCATGAAAAGACCCAAACCAACAATGCGTTAGTCTGTCTCTCAATACTTCCCTACTCTGCATGAGACTTTGAACTCCAAGCTCATTGGTTCCTACTGAAGACGTAAATCTTTAAAAACAGTTCACAAATAATATATAGTTTCTAGGGCTGTCAATCGATTAATATATTCAATTGTGATTAATCACATGATTGTCCATGATTAATCGCAATTAATCTTACATTTTTTATCAGTTCAAGATTCAAGATTCCTTTTTTTTTTCATTTTTATAAAATAAAAACCAACCATCACACATCCACCAATCAGTAATTCAGTGCAAAACAATTGGTGAAAACTATAAAGTAATTAGCTAATAATTAAGAGCACTAATAAATAAGCTAAAAGTACGCTAAAGTAGAATAGAATAAATAGTTATAAATTAAAAAAGTCTGATTTCTGTGGGTAAGAAGCTGTTTAGCAGCCGAATAGTCCTTGATTTCATACTTCTGTATCTTCTCCCGGACTGCAGGAGTGTGAACATGCCATGTGAGGGATGAGTGGAGTCCTTTATGATGCCGGTTGCTCTGCGCATGCAGCGCTCGGTGTAGATGTCCTGCAGACGTGGCAGCGAGGCACCAATGATTTATTCAGCAGATCTCTCTATCCTGTTCAGTTTGTGTTTCTCCTCTGCCGTGCTGTTACCAAACCAGGAAGAGCTGCAGTAAATGAGAATGCCCTCTATGGTGCCTCTGTAGAACACGGTCATGGCTGGGATGGAGTAGGTCCACCTTCTTCGGTCTGCGGAGAGAATGAAGGCGCAGTTGGGCCCTCTTGATGACAGCTGTGGTGTTGTCACTGGAGGTCAGCTCGTCCGTCAGATGGACCCCCAGGAACTTGGTGCTGTGTACCCTCTCCACCTCAGAGCCGCTGATGGTCAGTGGGAGACGGTGCCGAAAACCAGTCCTCCTGAAGTCAACCACCATCTCCTTGGTCTTATTGGTGTTGAGGGCGGGGTTGTGTGTTTTGCACCACGCTGTCAGCTGCTCCACCTCTTCGATGTAGGCCGACTAATCGCTGTTGGTGATGAGGCCGGCGACTGTGGTGTCGTCGGCAAACTTTATAATATGGTTGGTGTTGAAACTAGCAGAACAGTCATGCGTCAGCAGCGTACACAGTAAAGGGCTCAGTACACAACAAAAATGTACCTTAAAGGGAGATTTGTCAAGTATTTAATACTCTTATCAACATGGGAGTGGACAAATATGCTGCTTTATGCAAATGTATGTATATATTTATTATTGGAAATCAATGAACAACACAAAACAATAACAGATATTGTCCAGAAACCCTCACAGGTACTGCATTTAGCAAAACAATATGCTCAACTCATAACATGGCAAACTGCAGCCCAACAGGCAACAACAGCTGACAGTGTGTCAGTGTGCTGACTTGACTATGACTTGTCCTCAAACTGCATGTGATTATCATAAAGTGGGCATGTCTGTAAAGGGGAGACTTGTGGGTACCTATAGAACCCATTTACATTCACTGATCTGGAGGTCAGAGGTCAAGGGACCCCTTTGAAAATGGACATGACAGTTTTTCCTCGCCAAAATTTAGCGCAAGTTTGGAGCGTTATTTAACCTCCTTCTTTCCTTTGCTAGTATGACTTAGCAGATTATATATATATATATAAATATACTGACTGGGGGCTGACACTTCATATCATAAAGTAAAACTGTACAACTCATGTATGTAGCATTATGAATAACCAGTTGACATGATTTATGCATGGAACATATCTGGCCATAACTAGGATATGACTCATAACCAGGATCTTGTGCATGTATTGTGCACAGGTGTGTCCTTAGCTCAAGTCAATAAAAGATGATAAATGATGATCTACACCCTGAAATGACAATAAAGGTAATAAACAGCCCAGCTGATCCGTAGTAGGAAAAGGATCAAAAGCAATCCAGCTATTATTTTTTTTTGCTAAAAGTTATCGGCTATAAATCCAGATGTTCACTCCGGGAATGACAGCTGTCAAACACGCCCCATTGTGCTCCATTAAAACAATGAAAGCACAGCGTTGTGAGCATGTTTCAGCCACTTAATAAATCAGCAGTTTTAGGTAATGCTATGACAGTATTAGTCAGTGAGCAATGTGAGATTCTTTAGATTTCAAAACCTCATTTTGCATTCAGTGATATTTTGCAGTTGAACCAGCCCTCTCCATTCAGTGCCAAGTTTGGTTGAAATCTTGCCTAAATCCATCCCAACCTGTCTGCAACAACAGATCTACACCGACGTCCTCAGAAACCATCCAACGAACGCTGTCTATATCAGGTTCCCATCCAAATGAAATGCAAATTTTAAGCAAAGTTACAGAAAATCTGCACGTTTCCATCCAGTCGAGCTCATCGAGACACACGGTCGGTGGAGTTACTTCTTCGGTCGGTGCCATTAAACCTTTCAGAAAAAGAGACAATTAAAAGAGCTCAAATGATCAAAAAACATGTAGAAAACATGAAGGAAATATTACATTTCTGTTTGTGTCATGTATCAATTAACATTTTGCCTTTTTCTTCCATTTCTGTTTTTCCCACAAATTGAGGACATGCATAAAAACCAAGTAGATGGAAACTCACGTTACATCTTATTTGCTTTACTATTTTGGTAACACTTTATAAAAACCATCATTTAGAAATGGTAAAATAATAGTCAAACTTAGTTAATAGTTGTTTTACTGATAACAAAGAAATAATCATTATTAGTAATGCTTTAATTTCTACTATCATTAGTTTGTGTTAATTCCTGTCTTGTATCATAGCTGATAAGAGACAATAACAATTTTGATTAACTATTAATTAACATTTGATATATACAATACAATGATTACCTAATGATTTGTAAACTTTTAAGAAATCCTTTGTAAAACATCTGTAAACATAAACAAGCTGAAAACTGAGGTGGTTCTCTTTGGCCCCCCTGAATCCACCAGTTTTCTGTGTGAACAGCTCGGCCCATTGTCTTCCTGATGAGTGAAACCTTCCGCAAAAAAACCTTGGGATGATTTTTGATTCTGCTTTGAAGTTTGATAAACAGATAAACTCCGTGGTGAAAGGCAGCTTCTTCCAACTGTGAAGCCTAGCAAAAGTAAAACACTTTTTATCTTTCCGGGACTGTGAAACAGTAATCCATGCTTTTATTACTACTCGCCTTGACTACTGTAAGCTCGGCACACACAGGGATCGTCAGGAGCACGTGCTGGCAGCGTGGCGGCTGCGTGATTCACGCGTCAGGTGTTCATACTAGCTGCGTTTCAGCTGCGTGTCTGCTGTGTCAGCTCTTTCTTTCTACATAGAGTTTGACTTTTCATGGCCATTTCATTTCATTATAAATGTCATTTATATTTATTTTAGACAGAGAAAGGTGAAGAAACGTGTGGTAATTTGTCAATAATAGTAATAATCCACAATTAAAACTCTGTACTTTATTCATTCATGGAGCTCTCCAAGTCACTGCATGTTCTAGAACACTGTCCGGCACATATTTCAGAATAAAAGCCTTGTGTTAATAAATGAAGGAATTCTATCCACAGAAAAAAGGCTTGAGGGCTTTTATTTTTAAATGAAAGCAGGAAGTGTTGATTTAAAATCAAGTCTTTACTTTTTTTCATCTCCGTAATATACTCTATAGACTTCTAGACATTGAAACTGTAGTAATGTAGCTAGTATGATGTCAATATACTGGCAATAGATCACTTTCACTGTCTGTTGCTGCTGAGACATGCGCAGCACGCGTCAAAAATAGGCGAAAATACGTGGGCAGTGTGGCTGCTCTAACCTGTTCGCGTCCCTCCCTCTACATGGGAGTCATCCAGTCTTCATTGTCACATCTGCAGTATGTGCAGAACGCTGCTGCAAAGTTATTAACTGGTTCCTGGAAACGTGAGCATATTTCCCCCGTACTCGCTTCCTCCACTGGCTCCCCGTCACGTTTAGAGTTAATTTTAAGACTTTATTATTTGTCTATAAAGCATTTCATGGATCGGCTCCCTCCTATCTATCTGTCCTTTTAACTCCCTATACCCCACCTAGGTCACTCAGAATACACTTAAATTGTGTATACTAATTGGCCTTTTATAATGCTCAGTCTTTTACTCATGGATTTTATCTTGGTCTCTGTCTGTGGATGTGTGTGGTTTGTTGTCTGCTCTGTTGACCTGTTTTTATTCTGCCTGTCTGTAAAGCACTTTGGTCAGCTCATGTTGTTTAAAATATACAATAGAAATACATTTGTCTTGACTTGACATTACATAGATAGATGGACCAGAAACCAATTATTAACCACTGACAAAGTATTAAATATCTGTTTAAATAATGTTTATAGATGCTTTATAAAGTATTTATTAACCATTTAATAAGGTATTATATCACCATTTGCAACTTTATAATAACCATCCAAATAATGCGTATAGATGGTTTACAAGCCAATCATTATCCATAAACAAAATGTTACAAATATCCATCTATGTCATTATATGCTTTACAAAGAATTTCTCTAATTGGACTGTTTGTAAGAATCAGAAATGTCTTGTTAACAGCAACACCTGTGGCCGTTAAAGTGGTGGACACAGTGCCCGCATGAGGCTTGCGTGTATTTTATAGAATAGAAGGGTCGCCTATTTTACACGCGAGCCCCTCGCGTCTCAGCTGCGTGTCCCAGCAGCAACAGAAAGTGAAGGTGATCTATTGACAGTATATGGACATCATATCAGCTACATAATACAGTTTACATGTCTAGACATCTGTAGAATATGTCACAGACAGTGAAAGTGATCTAGTGACTGTATATTAACTTCATACCAGCAAGACTTTACTACAGTTTCGAGGTTTATCTGTAGAATATGTTACGGAGATGGAAAAAAAAGTAAAGTTACGTAAACTTGTTTTTAAATCAACACTTCCTGCTTTCATTTCAAAATAAAAGCCCTCAGACGCTTTTTCTATAGACAGAATCCCTTCATTTGTTAACACGAGGCTTTTATTCTGAAATATGAGCAGTCAGTGCTGTGGAACAAGCAGTCACTTTGGGAGCACAAAAAAATTATAAAGTTTGGGGTTTAAATCAACACTTCCTGCTTTCATTTCGAAATAAAAGCCCTAAAGCGGGTTTTCTTTGCACAGAATTCCTTCATTTGTTAACACGAGGCTTTTATTCTGAAATATGTGCCGGACAGTGATGTGGAACAAGCAGTGACTTGGAAAGCATCATAAATGAATACAGTACGGAGTTTTAATTGTGGATTATTACTATTATTTACTAATTACCACACGTTTCTGAACCTTTCTCTGTCTAAAATAAATATAAATCATATTTATCATGAAGTTAAATGGCCATTAAAAGGCAAACTCTATGTAGAAAGAAAGGGCTGTCAGCAGCATCAGAAACACAGCTGACAGGTAGCAGACACGCTCCCGACAGGCAGCTAACTCGTGTCTAGTGTGAACACCCTAGGTGTGCATCACGCGGCCACGACGTGACGCTGCCGTCACGTGAGCCTCATGCAGCAGTGTGCCCACGGCTTAAGTCAACGAAAGTCAGCGTCCCGTTGCTCGCGCTCGTGCTCGCTCTACACCTAGTGGAGGGGAGGGGTCGTCAGACTATGTGTTGATGATGACATGACACAGACCTGGAAGTTGAATAAAGTTGAGTTAAGCTAAACAAATGTCTAATCTAGTGCACCAACATGACTAAACAGCCCTGTGCTGGAGGCCCTCATGGGCTACTGACACTGAACACTGTTTTCTAATAATCCATGCAGATGCACAGTGTGCCTCTATATTTCTGTGTGTGCAGATGTGAGCGCTGCACGGGACCAGCATACACATTTGTTAGTTAGTTCGTCAGCCTGTCTTTTTAATTAGCGTGCCGTTTATCACGGCCCTGTGATTGCTTTTGTAATGATGTCACTGGTGCATAATGAGTAAGGAGGCGTTACGCTGCGAACATGACAGGCGCTCGGCTTCTCTCTCGGCGGACACGTTTGACGGGCAGGGGATGGAGGGAGGGAGAGAGGGAGGGGAAGGAAAGGAAACACCAGCAGGACAAAAAAAAGTAAATAGAAGAGAGAGGGGCGTTATTTGAAATGCCAGGGGGCCTGCAGGCGCCAATATTCAGCTGTCACAAGTTGAAATGTTTTGGGAGCGACGTCTCTGTTCACCCCTCTGTCGTCTGGCATCGGAGCAGCTTTTTGTCTGTTTCGGAGCGTGTGGCTAACCTTGTCGAGGTGCTCATGAATAACAGTGCTGTGTGGAAACGTAACCTTGTTCACGTTCTAGGAATTAGGTACGACAACGCTTGTTGATTCACTGCCAAGAAAATTATACAAAAGGTTCCCCGGCATTTTAATGACAATGTCTATATCCAGCCACGCATGATCGCACAAGCAAAACGCGCACAGTGTGCAGCCGCTGAAACGGAGCCGGAAAACGACACCTCCGCCGGCGCAGTATGTGTGTGTGTGTGTGTGTGTGTGTGTGTGTGTGTGTGTGTCGAAACGCAGCGCTGCCCGCTTCAGTTAATGAATCTGAGAGCCAGACTCAGGGCTGACGGAGCATCTTCTAAGGAAACTAGTTATAGACTGTTGCTTTCAGTTCGTGCAGCTAATAAAATGATGCATAATGGAGACACAGTGAGCCCTGCGCTAAATCACATAGTGACCTTACAGCGTCGGCTGCATTAACCACGTATCCACTGTAAGGTCTGAGGATCCACCTGCCTCTTCTGACTCCTCTGCTGCTTCTACACGGATGCTCGTATTAACATGTAACGTGACATTCAGAAACCAATCAGCCCCGTGTCTCTGGCCACCCTTCATATGGTCTTGTCATCAAAGCATACCCCTGTATATAGTTTTTTGTTTATAGCGGATGTTATTTCTGATGCTCTAAGCTATAAGATATAGTGGTCCAACTGGAAGGAGCCTGCCCCAGCCCGCTCGCACCAAAAGGCGTATAAATGTCAAGATAATGCACAAGGCATTTAACGTGCAATAAGTATGCCTTTCTTGATTTCCGCGTGATTGTACGCCATGTGTTCTGTACTGACTGCAATGTAAACACATGCGTGTATAAATGTTACGGTAAGAGTTAGTGATGTAGAATAACAAGCGAGAAAGGCCACTTGGGCGGGTGGGGAGGTGGATGGGTCCAACAAACACTGGGCTTTTAACCAGGAGACCTGTGGTCGAGACCATTGTTCGAGACCGGTGTTTTGTTTTGCAATCCAGTGCAAGTTAGTGATGTTAGTGAAGTGTTTTCCATAGTTGTGTTACAATGTTTCCGTACGTATTTTGCTTAGTTTATGTACTTATTTTAAGTCCAACCATGAAGTGGATTTGTTGCATGTACCTAACTGAGGACATTTGCGTGGCGTACAAATGACACGCGAAAAGGCGAAAAATGCATCCCCATGACACACGGAATGTCTGTGTAATGACATACTATTTATAGGCCTTCCCGTGTCCTGCCCAGAGAGATGAGGTTTCTCACACACTTGAGAGTTTATTTCCATCGTCATTAGCAAAATCAAAATACAAACAGCAATACTGAAGTTAACATATTAAAATGAATCTTAATTATTGAAAAAATAGTCGATTGACAAGGTTGACAATATATATTTAACTCAAGGTCCACTCACTAGCTTTGTCCTGGACCTTTCGAATGCATCCTGAAGCCTTCATCAGCATGCATCACCCAAGTGTGGAACGTTGGTCGTATTTGGATGGAGATGGTAACTGCTGTTCAAAGATGTTCAACATCTGATTCTAAAAAGTGAAGCCAATGCTGAAGAGCCTTAAACTTGCATTATCTCTAATAGCCAGCAGGGGGCGACTCCTCTGATTGTAGAGAGAGTTTATGGTTTCAATCGCTAGTTTCAAGTCTTCTTCAATACAGCATGATGTTCATTTAGTAAACACACCAGGATCGTAAGCAGCACATGGCGGCTGCGTTACCTGTTGTTTTTTATTTCGGCGTCCATGTTAACAGGTTAGAGCAGCCACACTGTCCGCATGTGACGAGCCTCTCAGCTGCATCTCTTCTAGAGAATAGAGGTCTCGCCTATTTTTGTAGCGTGCTAAGTGCGTTTCACAGCAACAACAGACAGTGAAAGTGATCTATTGACTGTATATTAACATCATACCAGCTACATTACTACAGTTTTGATGTCTACCTGTAGAAAATGTTACAGAGATTAAAAAAAGTAAAGATTAAATCAACACTTCCTGCTTTCATTTCAAAATAAAAGCCCTCAAGCATTTTTTCTATGGACAGAATTCCTTAATTTGTTAACACAAGGCTTTTATTCTGAAATATGAGCAGTCAGTGCTGTGGAACATGCAGTGACTTAGAGAGCTCAATGAATTGATAAAGTATGGGGTGTAAATCAACACTTCCTGCTTTCATTTCAAAATAAATGCCCTCAAGCGTTTTTTTTTCCTGTGGACAGAATTCCTTGATTTGTTAACACAAGGCTTTTATTCTGAAATATGTGCCGGACAGTGTTCTAGAACATGCAGTGACTTGGAGAGCTCCATGGATGAATATAGTATGGAGTTTTAATTGTGGATTATTACTATTATTTACAAATTACCACACGTTTCTTAACCTTCCTCTGTCTAAAATATATATAAATTATATTTATAATGAAATGAAATGGCCATTAAAAGGCGAACTCTATGTAGAAAGAAAGGGCTGACGGCAGCAGCTGCAGCAGCAGAAACGCAGCAGACAAGCAGCTGAAACACAGCTGGTGTGAACACCTGACGCGTGAATCACGCAGCCGCCACGCGCTCCTGATGTTCCCTGTGTGTTCCGGGCATTATGGTCCCATTTAGAGTCAAATAGACCATAAAGCAGGGGATGCTTTAGGGCGGGGCTACCTTGTGATTGACAGGTTGCTACCATGGCGTTGTCTGGTCCGGGAGTTGTCCGTGTTTTTATCTTACAACTTTGTCAATTAACTCTTTTCTATTTCCAGGTTTTCATCGTATTCTCTTCTTTTATGGGATATTAAAGATGTAATTGTCTCAGCTGTTTGTGATTTGACTTTTTGGATTTGAAACATTGCTTTGTCGATAAACTCAGTGCTGTCATTGTGAATTAGTTTTACTGCCTTGTTTAAAATGCTACCGTTGGCATGGGAAAAAAAAAAAAAAGCTGGCACATGACTCGACTGGCACTGTACACACACACACACACACACACACACACACACAGTCACAATATACTCTGGCTCTTTTCTACCAAATGTATCAAGACTGACAGCTGCTCGCTTCCCCTCGAAATTGTTTAAGTGAACTTTGCTCGTCTAGCCGAGAAATTTGTGCATATGTTCCGCCTGCCGTGTGCCACCCTCCCCCCCCGCGCTCCCCACCTCACCAGAAGCCAGCCGTTATCTTCCTCTTGACATTTGTAGATGCCAGATAGCTGTCTAATATACTGTTGCAGATATTGGCTTATGGGGTGGGGGATGGTGTGTGTGTGTGTGTGTTGGGGGGGTAGAGCTGTGAGATAGCAGCTGATATCTGAGTAAACAGGAATCATATTATTCTTTATTGTGCGATGGGAGCTAAGCTGCCTCAGATTGTTGCAGGGCCTCTTTTCTAGGTCGAAGGGGAGATAAAGGAAAGTTCTTAATGTCAATATGAATGAGGCAGCGCGTCCCGACACCACACACACACACACACTCCTCCCCCTCCCTGAACTCTCTCAGCTTCTTTTTTAATATCCTGTGTATGTGCACACTGCAAAAAATGTCCACCTTATCTGGTAAGTTTGGTCTATTATTGAGCCCAAAACATCTTGTTGGTTTTTTTTTTAAAAACAAATGTAAAATCCTCCGGTGCAGTGAGATCATGTTCACCTGTTTCTGCTCCGGTATCTTCTCCTGTGTCTCCTGTGCTCCCCCATCTTTCTCTGTGTGGTGTTTGTGTGGCGCTCCCTCTTTCCCTCTCCTAACTCCTGGGTCCCTGCTCGACCAGCTCATCACCTCTCCTGTATATCGACCCCGACTCGGCGTCTGTGGTAGTCACCAGCTTCAAGCTAGGGATGTCATGAGAACCGATACTTCTGTACCAAGTCGATGCCCAAATTCTAAAAACGTGACGGTACTCTTTTTCTACAGTACTGAAGGTACCGTACGATGCCTGTAATGGTCGTTGGTAGTGATGTGACGGTGCGGAAAATTTCCCACTGGTTAAAAACTTGCGACAACACCGGTGTTACCGATTACACCGGACATTTTACAAAAAAAGATGACGGTCAACATGTGCAGAGCGCTGACTGTGATCTTTACCGTCGGGTGGCGGTGTGTCTGGCCTCTCTGGTTGAGCTTTTGCTGCGGGGCTCCGCTGCGGGGGTCTACCTGGCGCCGCTGCTCCGTGCACACCGGCTGTGACGGCTTCATCCACCTCGCGCCGATTACCTCATTAATGTTATGGTTCCCTTACAGCATTGAGATTAAATATGAAATATTGCCAAATAGGTGCGTTTGCTTTTCACTTCGACAACAAATCCTCTTCCATTTCTCGGTCTGTCAACTCTCTCGTCCCGTGTGTGACTCCTGCTACTCTGAGCTGACGGACCAAATGCGTTCACAGTCAGTATGTAGCGTCCGTTGTCTGACTATCGATTGATAACATGCCACTGATACGCCAAAATGAACAAAAAGGGTCAATTCGTTTTATGTATTACTTAAAGGCTACATGCCTCTGTTTTATGTGATGTTCAAATGTTTTTAATAAAAGAGTGTGTGTTGAATTACATGGGATTTATTGTTGTTGGTATCGAATTTGGTATCGAGAATCGTGGAAATTCACTAGTATTGGTATCGACTACTAGATTTCTGGTATCGTGACATCCCTACTTCAGGCCTCTCTAGTTTAGTGACTACACTAAACTAGAGCCCAGCTCTACACACGTGCCATGATATTCCAGCCCAGTCACAACCAATTATGTATTGTTTCATAATGTCAGAATGAAATCAATTACCATGTAATCCACGTAATTGTGAACCGGGAAGTATAAAGGGCAGTGAACGCCGCGTACGGAGGAGGTTGGTGTGGATGGGTGGGTCAAAACACACCAGACTTTTACCCATTAGACCGTTGTTAATGTCACGCGTGAAACCACAAGTCAAAGTTGATTTATGTGTCTGGTAACTTCCATACTTAAGTCACAGCACTTCCGGAGTTATTTTCAACCAAACCGCGACCTTTTCCGAAAGCTAACAACATGGTTTTGTTGCCTAAGCCTAACCAAGTCGATCTTTGCCTAAACCTAATTAAGTAGTTTTATTTTGAAAAGACTGGAGCGTAAATTGACACGTGCGTCACGTGTTGCTGATCATTATTATCTCTTTTATTTTATTTGATTAAAATTTCACTATTTTAATAAAATCTGCTTACTTTGTGTAGTTTCATTATTTTATTTATTTATTTTTATTATTATTTTTTTCCCTTGTATTTTATTTATCTTTCATTATCTTAAATACCCATCTTTTATTGCTTTAATTTTTTAATGAACTTTTATATTGGTTGTTTTGGTGTGCATTAGTCTCTCTCAATCGTATGTCCGGCACTTTGAATTGCATTTGACTTGTTTGAAAGGTGCAGTAGAAATAAAGTTTGATTGATTGATTGATTGATTGCTGGACATTCTTAGGAAACCACATGAAAAATATGTTGTTGAAAGTTGTGCTGAGCGTCGCAACGAATCAGATAGATTAAATTTCGTGACTATTTCACAAACTGACGTGAGACTGTGTTGGATATTCTCACACCTCTCATTCTACATCCTGGTCTCAAGCCTCACAAACAACTGTAAAACCCATCATATCACTGTATAGCAGCGAGACAATATAAGATTATGGACAAATTAAATGAAAATGAACTGTCACATCTTACAAAAACACAATATGTTCAGCTTTGAAAGCTTCATTAGCCATTCCAACTCTTTAAATGCCTACATGGTTAAGCTCTTTCCCAGAAGACATCTAAACACCAGCGGAGTCGACACAGGCCTCAATAACTGTCGCATTGCATTAGGCAAAACCTCCTTTGGACTATCAGTCTTCTCTGTTAAAGCTGCAGTAGGCAGAATAATTTGGCATCATTGGGTAAAACTTCCATAATAACCTTTCAGCATATTGTAATTCAAGTGTTCTAAGAGAAAACTAGACTTCTGCTCCTCCTCATGGCTTTAGAACATCTAGTAAAGACTTTGACCAATCACAGGTCATTTCAGAGAGAGAGAGCATTCCTATTGGCTGTTCATTCAGAGGAGGCAGCTGTCAATCACTCGCAAACTCTGATCAAACGGTCAAACTAGGCAGCGCTGATCAAATATGAATCAATATTCTGTTACAGTAATGACTATTTCTCTTGTCAGATGTTCTCAGAATCATCTTGTAGTGTACTGTTTAGCTGTAAAATGAGAAAGTTTGTGACCCGGCAGCCATGTTGAGATCAAGTTGAGGAAATTCCAAGCACCGCCCACCAGCCGGAGCACAGCCAATAGGAACGCTCTCTCTCTGAAATGACCTGTGATTGGTCAAAGTCTCCCGTCACAGGCTAGATGTTCTAAAGCCTGAAAACAGAGCCATGAGGAGGAGCAGAAGTCTAGTTTTCTCTCAGAACACTTGAATTACAATATGCTGAAAGGTTATTATGGCATTTTTGCCCTATGATGCAAAACATATACTGCCTACTGCCACTTTAAGCATTGCCATGAATGTAATCATGTAATAACTAACAGAAAATCTAATAACCTATTACATTATAGGCAAAAAGTTATATTATAATGTCTTATAATGCATTTTTATTACTGTTCCAGTTGTTCCATTATCAGTTTCTACAAGTCCTGAGAACAATACCATTGTTAGTGAAGTGAGAACAAGCAGTCCAGAGCAGGATTCTTTTGTTCCTTCAACCATAAGGCTCAATAATTAAAAGTAATTGATAAGATGGTATCTTAGAACTGAATGTGTGTGTTTGCCCCCCTGAGCACAGACTGTGGCCTGAGTGGGATTACTGAGGTGTATATGAAGACCTCAGCTGGGTTTCTGGGGGGATAGTCACCCGCTGCAAGAGAAATAATGCAGAAACAACCGTTAATTAGCTCACAGAGGCCGAGCAGGGAGAGAGATAACAAAAGCTGAGGGGGTGGGGGAGGGTTGGCTGCAGTGTTAATTAGGACTAATGTTCTGTTTAGTAAAGGAAAAATACAGGGTTGTGTCATGCACTCACACACACACACACACACACACACACAGTTCTCCAAAAAAACAAAAAAATGTCCACACACAAAGTCTTTCAGGGGTTCGATATAGCGTCACTCCTCCACCTCTTCTGCTTCCTCTTTACCACTGACAAGTACATTTTTCCTCATGTTGTTCCAATTACCCAACTGTTAGATGCCTTGATTGATACATGGTTGATCTGTGTGTGTGTGTGTGTGTGTGTGTGTGTGCGTGCGTGCGTGCGTGCGTGCGTGCGTGCGTGCGTGCGTGCGTGCGTGCGTGTGTGTGCGCAGTGTGTCACTGCAGGCTAATTACCAAATCTCCAGATGAATGTCAGTGTGCGGCACAGTCGGGGCGAAGTATCGCATCAGCCACATCAGCAGCAGCAGCAGCAAGTGTACCTGGTATAGATCAAGGTGCTGACAGGCCTCGTTAACCTCCACTCACTGCTCGGGGTTGTGTGTGTGTGTGTGTGTGCGCGTGTGTGTGTCGACGCGAGGAGACTTCACACGTGTAATTGGAGACTAAGCCACTTACACACCAACAGGGACTTGAGTCGCCGCAGGTGTGATTTTCATAGGGAGTTTTCATACTGCTCGCAGCAACATAACAACAAGCAGGTGTGTTTTTGGTGATTGGTGTTGGAGAGGAGTGCTGTTTGAAATGAGATGAGCTCTGCCTTCAATCACACGACTTCCTTAAGAGTTCCATGTCACACACCTCCGGATGGACTCATCCTAGACCTCGCGTACACAGATTATTCCCATATGAGAAGACTTTAGAGTTGTTTGTGTGGTGGGGGGTGATGTACGGAAGCCCTGAGAGGGTAAGTGAGAAAAAAATTAATTCTAGTGATCCTTTTTCTGAGTTTGATCAAAATTGCTTTCTGTCCTGTGTTATTGACTAAAGAACTGGTGAAAAAAAAAAAGTTTTGCCAGGATAATCTTTCTAAGTTTTTTTAATTAAATTAATTTTTTTCATGTGTGAAATTATTTAACTGTTTTTGTTAGTGAAGTCTGGTGGCTTTGAAGAGAGCATCGATAAGTTTCACTTTCAGTTCAGCTCCCCGTCATAAAGGCCTGCCCGACGTAATGTGCTAAACATAGTGTACACCATTGTTCATTTTTTAACGATAACTATGACGAAATATGTTCGTCAACGACCTTTTTTCCATGACTAAGACGAGACAGCATCGACGACATCAAACACCGACGGTGATGATATCAAACATGCAATATGATGACGAGGCCAAAATAAAGTTTAAAACCATAAAAACTTTACAAAAATCGCTCTTCATTCCGTCACCTTTCACCTTCTCTTCCCTTCTCTCCGTCTCAAACACACACAACGCGCTCAGTCCGTCTCTGACCTTCATGACCCGGTGTCATGCCATTGTTCCGACTACCAAATTATTATGCAGAATGATGTCATCGGACCTCCCGGTGCAACTACTGTCAGACCTGGCGGCAGGATATTTAATCTAACAATCCTTCTTCTCATTCATGGAGCCTTGCAAGTCACTGCATGTCCTACAACACTGTCCTGCACATATTTCAGAATAAAAGCCTTCTGTTAACAAATTAAGGAATTCTGTCCACAGAAAAAAAAACTTGAGGTTTTTTGTTTTTTTTTTAAATGAAAGCAGGAAGTGATTTAAAAAAAAGTCTTTACTTTTTTTCATCTCCATAACATTTTCTACAGATACAGACATTGAAACTGTAGTAATGTTGCTGGTATGATGTTAATATACAGTCATAGATCACTTTCACTGTCTGTTGTTGCTGTGAACCGCACGGCACGCATGAAAAATAGACGAGACCTCGAAAGTCTAGAAGAGACTCGTGTCTCACGCGGGCAGTGTGGCTGCTCTAACCTGTTAACACGGACGCCGAAATAAAAAAACAACAGGTAACGCAGCCGCCACGCGCTGCTGACGTTCCCTGTGTGGACCAGGCTTTAGTGGCAAATACTTATAATTGTCCTGTTAACCTCTGAGGTGAAATAATACATACAGCACTCGCACTGTAGGTTCTCCAGTTGTTTTCTATTTATTCATTGATTTATTCATTTGTATATGCTCTGCTTCTTTATGATAAATGAAAAGGATTTTACTTTAACAACTTATCAGGTGTGGAGGAGTGCCCAGAAAACACAAATCAACCACAATCAGTGTGTTAGGAAGTGGAACTCAGAACAATGTGTGCTTATGGCTTGTGAGGCTGGGCTAATTAACCAGAAATCACACGGAGTCTCACAATGTAGCTCTGATTACATGACGAGCCGACACTCTGTCACCACAGGAAAGGTATCGGTGCCGTGCACATACTGTACATCGCATGTGCACAAATACCACATGTTTGCTATTCATATGTATGCAGAGTGTAGCCCTCCCTCACACACACACACACACAGCCTGTTGTTTTGCTGTTCACTCCCCCCAGGATATGTACTGTACCCTCTCACTACCCAGACCTGCCATCCTCCAACCATCCAGCAGATGAGGGAAGCACATTGGATTCACACTAACAACTGCTGTTGGGTTGCTTCTTATGATCTCTATATATTCTATCAGGATCCTCACTGTATTTAAATTATGTACAGGAGTTTATTCTTACTATTTATTTGTGCCATTCTGTCTACAATATTGTACTGGGCTCTTTTGATAAAAATGATGCTAGTTGCCATGGTCACATCATGCTCTGTTAGTTTCCATTACATGATATTTATCCTTATTACATTATATTTTTTCTATATTTTTTTTATTTTTCCATGATAACTTTTTATTATAATTTTTCCATTATATCTTTCTATTAAATGTTTTCGATATATTTCTATGATATATTTCTATGATATTTTTCAATATATTTTTCCATGATATCTTTCTATTATATGTTTTCGATATAGTTTTCCGTCATATCTTTGTAATATGTTTTTTGATTTATTTTTCCATGATATCTTTCTATTAAAAGTTTTAGATATATTTTCTATGATATTTTTCTATTATATATTTTTTTTTTATATCATATTTTTTTTAATATATTTTTCCATGATATCTTTCTATTATATAATTTATATATATTTTCTATGATATTTTTCAATATATTTTTCCATGATAGCTTTCTATTATATGATTTCAATATATTTTTCCATGATATCTTTGTATTACATTTTTAGATTTATTTTCCCATGATATTTCTATTGTATGTTTTCAATATATTATCAATGACATTTTTCTATTATGTTTTTTTTTTATATTTTTTCTATTATATGTTTTTGATGTTTTTTCTATGACATTTTTCAGTATATCTTTCCATTAAATATTTCTATTTAATTTTTCTATATTTTTTTTTCTATGATATTTTTCACTCTTGCAAGGGTTCTTACTATCTACCAGGATCATATAGCCCTTAATTAAATTTCCCATGCTACTTTTCCTCTCTATGTTGGATTATATTCTATGCTTTTTGGTAATGCCGGGCAGTTTTAGCCGCAGACTCACACAGAGCATCCGTGAGTGCATTGTGGACAGTTTTTTAAGCATAGACTAACTTTATTATTATCTTCCCTCTGTAGAGGTTATATACAATATTTGTGTATGTACATTACAAAGGTTGTTATATTTGTGTGTATTTTCATTAATCAATCTGTATGTTATAGCTCTTGTCATGTATTTTCGGTCTTGGGCATTACATTTTATTTAAGATTGTGGCCGACCCCTCCCATCCTGGACATCATCTCTTTCAGACTCTGCCATCTGGCAGGAGGTTAAGGTCCATCAGGACCAAAACCTCACGCCACAAAAACAGTTTTTTCCCCATGGCAGTGGGGCTCTCCAACAGCCCCTCTGCCCCCCTGTGACTGTCTCCCTCACACACACACACTACTGCCCCCCCCCCCCCTGCCGACACTGACTCTCCCCCTCTCTCATACACTCTCAATATTTGCACTATCTGTTTATATAATGTTTATTTTTGTTTAAAGCTTATTTTGTAAATTGTACATTTTTATTCTTATTTTATCTAACGTTTTATCTATTCTTTTGTTATTATACTGTTTGTCTTGCACCAACAAAGCCAAAGAAAATTCCTAGTGTATACCTCTTACACCTGGCAATAAACACCTTTCTGATTCTGATTCTGATTCTGATTATTATATTATATTTAGTTATATTATCTTTCAGCTTGTGATGCTAGTCCTTGTTGTTCCTGACTATTGTGGTCAAGCCTGCTTTGTTAGGAGAGGCCGGTTCCTGGGGATGCTTTCATGGATGGATCCTGTTATGTAATATTTTATTTCCTGATTGGTGTTTGTGTCTCACCTGTGTGTATAAAATTGTCATTACTGCGAGAGTGATTACGCTCATGATGGCTTCTAGCTGAAACACTTTCGTTTTATACCCACAATAAACCAAAAAAAAAAAAAAAACTATTTCTGTGAGTGCCGGTGCTTTGCTTCCTCCCTATGTTGGAAGTTTATTTTTTAAAAGAAATTATGCAAGCGGAAACTGACACGCCGTCCCTGACACGTCAGATACTGACGGCTCTAGTACCTAGAAAGTCATAAATTGAAGCGTAGGGCTGCTGACCAAGCGGCGGTATTTGGCGATTTGGGAGTGAGAATGCGTAGTATCTGTTACCTGCTACCTGCCTGCCGGACCTACTGCTATTTGGGCCGTGGATGCCTGTAAGCATGTCTATATAATAAACCATTGAGCTGCACCAGTCTATCAGTGTGGGTCCTTCCCCTGCCAACTGCACCCCAAACTGTGACAGTCAAAGGTCCGTGACTGAAACATTGCTTTGTCAATAAACTTAGTGCTGTCCTTGTGCATTAGTTTTACAGTTTTGCTGCCTTGTTTAAGATGCTACTAAAAAAAACACCTGGCACATATCGACTGGCACTGTACACACACACACACACACACACACACACACACACACAGCCATTATCGTTGAAACACAAACCTTCCGCTCTGCAGTAGTGGAAGTACTAATTAACAATGTTGTTAATTAACTGGCAGTATCAGCAATTTTTCTCAAGAGCTACAGGTGAAAGGTCAGCTCCTCTGACAGTTTATATCATTAAACAACATATGGATCGCAGTGCAATTTCACAACAGTCATATCTATAATTACACGCCGCTATACTGTACGTCTCTAATTTAATCAGTGTTCCACTGTGTGTTTGTGTGTCACTTATAGCGCATGCTCCCAGTGCTGGAACTGATTATCTCTGACTTTTATCCATCAGGGGTTTCACCAACTACTCAATCAGTCAAGTAGTCCTATTGTTTCTGCTTCATTCACTTGTTGAGCTAAAATACAAATGCATCAAAACACTGGCATGTGTTTCACAAAAAAATTTAATTACTGCCTCCACTTAGTGTCTGGGGGCGGCCCAATGCTGGGTCATTCAGTCAACAATAAAGAAAGAAAGAAAAATAAAATAAAATAAAATAGAATACAAATACAACTTCTAATCAAAAAGTACAATATGAAACAATAACCTGGTTGACCCTGCCCAACTGACCCTGCTGACCTGCTCTGGAGGTCCCTGACAGTGCCTCCTGTTGTGCCTCGCCGCCGGTGGACGGGGGGCGCCGCCCCTGACTCTATCGTTGTTATAACTGTTATTATTAGTCTAATTATTATTAAAATTAATTATGTTCCTTTCTCATTTATTTAGTTATTTCCTTCCCTATGCTTCCCCTTAGTTAGCCTTAGTTAACTACTTTTTACTATTACTATTTTGTTGTTAATTTGTGTATTTATTTATGTATATGCTGTATATGTATATATACAGTATTTATATATATATATACATATATATATAGAATGTATGTGTGTGTGTGTGTGTGTATATACTATATATATATATATAAAATTATTATTTTTTTTTTTATTAACCTCTCCTCTCTCCATATTTCCACCCTATAGACCCCACCCCAAAGCACATGCATGTATGCACGCTCACGTGCACACACACACACACACACACACACACACACACACACACCACTTGGTTCTCTCATCCTATGGCAGAAATGTGTTAACTGGCCTGTATTCACTGTTCTTGTCGTCCTCTTGTTGTTGTGTTAATGTATTGTCTTTTGTCTTGCAATAAAATAAAAAATAAAATAAAAAAAGAATGTCTGCCTCCACCAACCAGTCGAGTTGCAGTTTACATCCATCTCTGTCCAAAATGTCATAATTTTATCCTGTTAGACATATGTGTGAAATCATAATTGTCATAATTAGCATATTCATTATTGAGTTATGGCCAAAAATGTGTTTCGGAAGCCATAGGCTCTGTTCACACCTGGCATTAGAATGCGTCTCCACATGTGTCTTCAGTGGTCACTTGTGATCCGATCTCACTTCCCCACTCGATATGCAAATAAACACGTAGTAAACACATGGCTAATACAGCAGATGCTGTGACGTAATATTACATGAATGTCAGTAGTAATATCCTACATATTCATTAATTCTGGTACATTGTATTAACATCAAAATAAAAGCTTATTGTACCAGCGGGACCTCCGCGCAGCCGGCAGCGCTGCTTTTGCCAGACAACAGCCTGTAGGGGTACAGTGCTCTAGAGAGCCGGGGAGGACAGAGAACAGGCGGGCAGTCGGGTGTCAGCTCCGCGCAAAGCAGCAGAACAAAAACACCGACACATCTCCGACAGTATGATAATAATGCACTTCACGTGCCTAGTCTACATACAGTAGAGCACAGAGGCCGTTTCCATGCTGACAAGCGCCCGCGTCTGTCTGTTTATTCACCTGAGGGGCGCGGTGACCCCGCGGATCCCAGCTGGACATCAGATGAGTAGGCGGTCCTTAATGTGGCCCAGGACACATTCGTGTACACACTGCTAAAAGAATGTGGTCATATGTGGCCCAGACCACCTCTGAATGTGGTCTGAAAGATCCCATCTCAATGCGTCCTTAAAGCTGTCCACTTGTGATCAGATCACTGAGGACGCATGTTAATACTAGGTGTGAACAGGGCCAGAGTGATCTTGACCATAGACCACCAAATTGTGTCAGCAGTGGTAGTCCTTTAATGTGAAACAACCACAGGAAGTTGAGCCTGAGAGTTCCTTCTTGACCTTGATATGATAACTATGGAAAGTGTGACGCCTCCAGTCTTCATTGTTTCTACAGGGAGGTCCTTTACCTGCATTCTAATCATTATGGATTATCAAGGCCTGACTCCCTATAAGGAAGAACACTTCACATAGCTTCACTGTGTTGCTAGTTTTTATTTAATCAAACCCTTTTGAGCGTGTCAGTGTTCCCCGATGGGCAAAAAGTATTTAAGTGGCTTATTGAACAGGATGATGTAAATGGTTAATGGACTTCCGACCACTTTACACTACATGTCAGCATTCACCCATTCACAATCTAATCTTTAGGGTTCAGTATCTTGCACAAGAACACTTCGACGTGTTGACTGGAGGAGCCGGGGATCGAACTGACGACCTTCCGATTGGTGGACGAACCGCTCAACCTCTGAGCCACAGACTCCACATGTGAAAGCATAATAAGTCAGCTGACTTTATTAATATTTATTTTAAACAACCCATTGAGATGTACTAATATGATGTAGTAATTGTAGTTGTAGTATTACTTTGTTTAAGAAGAGTAATAATACTACACATCCTGTAGGTGTGAGGCTATCAGAACAGCGTCAGTGAAGACAATATTCTGAAACACATATTTGTAAAAATGAAAAGATGTTATACAACAGGTGTCTTTTTTCCATATTGGGATTTGATATAGATATTTAGAAGGGTGTTTTAAACCCAGTTATTGTGCATGTATTACACATGTCTTCTTTCCTTTTCCTCTACCTTAATGCCGTGTAATATTTTAAACGTAGTTAATGTATTTTCTGATATATGTGATAATGATGATGAATATGAATATGAATATGACATAATGTTGATAAATAACATGTTTGACATTGATTTTTGTATTACTGTTTTTATGTCCTTTATTGAATTGTGAATTGTTGGTGAATGTTTTTATCACACTGTTGCTTATTGGTGTGCTTTATGTATAAATATATGTGTTTCAAACACTTCGACCCGACGAAGATCCAATCACGATCGAAACATAGTCAATAAAAATATCTTGGCAAGTGGTAGTGTGCAGGCGTTACCTTTTTCTTTAATGGTACTATTACTAACATGTGTATAGTAGTTGTATTACTAACATGATTGTTACATCAGTATCATTTTTGGACCTTTTTTCTTTTCTTTTTTTTTTTAAATTCAAACACAATAATTAATCAGAGGGATACTGATAATCCAGGCAATCATCATTCAACAAAGTCAAATTGAATCACAATAGTAGTTGTGTACATTGTCAAACATCTGCCCAAAAGGTGTGTCCTAATTGAAGTGTAGAGGAATTGTGTTGGAATACAAAGAGAGACAAGAGTACGACGGAGTATCAGGGCCACGTTGAGGGAAAAAAATAAATCTGAGATTTAGAGAATAAAGTCATAATATTATGAGAATAAAGTCATAATATTATGAGAATAAAGTCAGAAGTATACGAGAAAAAAAAGTTGTAATATTGTCAGAATACAGTCATAATATCGTAAAGTAGTAATTTTACGTGTTATTTTAGAGGGGAAATAGTGTGAAAATGAGGAACGTGGAGCATCTTGTGAAGTTCTACTTTAGTTAGGTTTCACTAATAACCAAATATTTCATCTTTTGGCTCAACAGCAGCACATTATCATCAGGATCACGACCTGGAAAAGATTGAGCAAGAAACTGAGTTTATTCTGAAGAAAGAACCACACGGACCTGATGGAGGTACTGAATCTTTAGAGGAGGAGGAAATTACTTTTTTTATTGTGAAGTTATAACTTTATTCTCATATTATGACTTTTTTTCTCGAAATCTCCGACTTTTTTCTCCTCAATGTGGCCCTAATACCCTAAAAAAAAAAAAAGCTTCATATTTATGTTACAAGTAAAATCTTTTACTTCTTGTATTTAATTAATTTATATATGTATTCATGGTTAGTGCCTCAGGTAACTAAGAAAAGCGTGCTCAGTGGTATTAGTTAAGATGTCTTTTAAATCCTGTAACTACAGTACGTGATGCTACGATGCATCATTACTGCTTTCACTGAAACTACCTGATTAAATAAAGTTACCAATAAGTAATCTTCTTTTTTCAAATAAAATTCTCTACAAGAACAAAGCTTTGACTTCAGTGTGTTAAATGTAATTTGCTACATGAACAAATCACAACATCTTTAATGGCGTGTCTTCTCATATTTGATATGTACATTAAATGCAAAGAGGAAAAAGTAAGTTCTGATAGTTACAATCAACACGAGGGGAGGCAGGGAGGCTGTCACTTTGTTAAGATGAGAGAGAGGTGTCACTAATTGGCTTCTAATTACTCAGTAAATTGTCTAATTAAGCTGGCGGTTAATTAGGCTCGGCTTGCACAGCAGTCTTTGGGAAGTTATTTCATGTTTTCGGGCACAAAGGGAAGACGTGGGAGTAGAGGTTGACGGGGAGGAAAACGTGGCCATGTAGAGTTTGCAGGTGTTGTCGCCGGGTGGTAGGTCATCCCACTTGTAGTCTGTGCTCTCGGTTCGGTGGGACACGATATACACTTCACTCATATTCCCAGAGGCAGCGTTAGAGCTGCTCTAGAGTAGAATCTGTGTCAGTGACAGAAATCAGACAAGACCAAGTTTCTGCCAGTTAGTTGAATACTCTTTATCAGCACATGAGAAGTACAGAAAACTACTAATGAGGAATCTGATTACAAATTAAATGTCGATGACAAGATGTTGTTTTGAGAGCAGATCTATTATCAGTGTGTTCCGTTTGAGCAGCCTGGTAGTTTATTTCAAAACAGCCATAGCTATTTTTATTAAATGATAAAATCACATCACTACAAAAGACTCATCTTACACGGGTCCATCGTCAGCATATGGGCAGTTTATATAGGTTATAACAAAGAAAACATGATAATTCTAAAGGCCTTTACACAATGGGAGTGTGACAAATAAATAGCAGGAAAATGCAAAATACACCTAGGGCTGTCAATCGATTAAAATATTTAATCACGAATAATAGTATGATCGTCCATGGTCAATCACGATAAATCGCAAATTAATCA
The DNA here is from genome assembly GCF_015220745.1 of Sebastes umbrosus. Taxonomy (NCBI): domain Eukaryota; kingdom Metazoa; phylum Chordata; class Actinopteri; order Perciformes; family Sebastidae; genus Sebastes; species Sebastes umbrosus. Next base: position 25,901,842 of record NC_051289.1, read on the forward strand.
CACATTTTGTATCTGTTCTAAATGTACCTTAAAGGGAGATTTGTCAAGTATTTAATACTCTTATCAACATGGGAGTGGACAAATATGCTGCTTTATGCTCCAATCATAACATGGCAAACTGCAGCCCAACAGGCAACAACAGCTGTCAGTGTGTCAGTGTGCTGACTTGACTATGTCTTGCCCCCAAACTGCATGTGATTATCATAAAGTGGGCATGTCTGTAAAGGGGAGACTCGTGGGTACCCATAGAATCCATTTGCATTCACATATCTGGAGGTCAGAGGTCAAGGGACTCCTCGCCAAAATGTTGCATAAGTTGGCGCGTTATTTAACCTCCATGGTTGGTACCGATGGATTCTTTAGGTTTCCTAGTTTAATATGAAGTCAGTATATTCACTCTAGTTTTAAAACTGAGCCCTCTACAACCTAAAAAATTGTAAGCTATGTTAATGTGTTACAGAAATTAGTGGCATTTAAATTAATTTGCGTGAACTTTGACGGCCCTGGTTGATGAAAGTTTAGAAAGATCGACCTCGCTGTGAGGTTTTGGTTTTGTTTGGACCCCAAAGCAGAGACGGACACGGGTAAGTACAAATGAAAAGAGTTTATTTTACAACTAAAAAGAAAACGCAGGCAGTGGAGGCAGAGAGCTGGAAGACACCTGGAGGAGGAGAGAACTGACAAGAGGGATGAGCATATGGAAAAAAAACTCAGTGACTGAAGACACGGAAGCTGACGAAACAGCGAGGCACACAGGATTACCTGAACATGGGAAAAAACACAGGTAAGTACGGGAATCACGGGCAACAGTAGAGCTACAAAAACCAGTGAGAGAGAATACACGCAGAGCACCGAACGAGACAGAATGATCTGGCAGAGTAGTGGAGCGAAGACCAGGCTTTTATGGAGAGGTTGATGAGGTGATAGAAACCTGGTGTGCCTCGTTGCTAACCTGGGAGGAGTCAGCCACACACCTGCCCTGCCAGGAGGAAAAGACAGAGAGGGGAGGAGAGAGAGAGAGAGACAGAGAGAGAGAGAGAGAGAGAGAGAGAGAGAGGACAAAAGAATCCACAAAAAAAAACAGAATCACAACACTTTCTTTTTCGCCACATAATATTCACATTCTAGGTATGTAGATATAAACGGCTCATTCTAAGGTAACAAAAACACAACCATTCTTATTTTCTTAAGTGATTATACACTAAATACAACCAACTTATTAATATTATATTCCATTTCAGCCAATAGATCCTCCTAATTGTTACACGCCGGTCCTTCCTACTATTTTCCGAGGAACCTTCCTTGAACGATGAGCTCTACTTGAACCAGCATAAACATTCATTAGTATATTATTAGAAACTTTATATATGCTGAATAGAATAATTGCCTGTAGACATATTCCACATGCATGTTCAGCTAACCTGCTGTGCACCGACTTAAAGACTGTGCTCGCTGTCTCCATGGCAACATTACACTAAATGTTATACTCAATGTTTACATCACCCCAACCATGATGGAAACCCATATGTGAAAATCTCAAGATAAATCCATCCCATAGTAAAAATATTATATATATATATATCTATTATATATATATATACACACACATCCAACCATCCATTATCTGTAAGTTTGAGAAGCAGAGGGTTTTGATAATAAACCCTTTTTGTGTCTGGCAGCTCTCAGCAGTGACATGAAGCCTGAATGTAAAGCAGTGCTGACATCACACCCAGCATTCATAGCTGTCATAATCTTTCTGTTTGACCAAGGACAGGCTATTGTTTACTGCAATCCATCACAATCCATCACACACACACACACACACACACACACACACACACACGCACACTCTTAGTACTATACAATAGCATAATGTGTATTGAGAAGTGTCTGAATGCCTGTTGAGAGACAGAAGCTATAGAAAGGACGAGATGCTGCATTCATGTCATACAAACATGTCCTGGTAGAACATACTGTTCAGCGTCCTCACTGTAAAACTCAACTGTAAACAATAGATTCATGTTTATGCCGTTGGGAAAATATGTCGGGAACTCTTTACACTGAAGTTTCTTTGCTGGACTGCCTGGATCTAAGTTGGTGATTGTCTGGTGAATTTTCATAAATGAAACAATATAGAGGAGAATATTAGTGTGACACCAGCCGTGTTTCCATCAATGTCATTTTACAAGGATTTTAAAAAGCTGTATGGAAACGGAAACATTTTAATAAAACTTCAATTGTGCAAAAAGGTTTTAGTGCTGGCTCGAGGTGCGTTTTGCTTTTGTTGAAGAAGAGACGATGCACTAAATGGATTAAGGAAACGCGATGGTTCTGCGCTGGCTGTGCCGTTGTTTTGCTACGGGGAGAACGGTGGCGCCCAACCGGGCGGAGGCGTTACCCTTGGACTGGTGCGCCGCTCAAAACTCCCACCGAGCGATCAGGGTCTGAAATGAAGTTTTCTCTTCACCTGCGAGTGTGACCGGAGAGAAGAAAAATTCTACCGGGCACTCAATTTTTTTCTCTGCCACTTTTTAAATCTATTCAGAACGCTTTAGATTTGTTAAGACAGTAGAAATAGGGAATATATCTTGTAACCTTAAAGCTAGATTTGGTAATCTTCTTCAGAAACATTTGTGTTATATTTGTCAAAATTCTCATTACATCCCGAGAGCAATCAATAAATCAAATGCTCTGACAAAAAAAAAAAAAAAGTAGCTGTCGCAGGACTGTAATAAGCCCGTCCAATCATTTTATGCGGCTCAAATATTCATAATATAATATTTCTTATTATCAGGAAAACATATCTGCCACGGTGGCAGGTGACCTGAAGTTTTGACCTGCCACAGCCAACATGTCCCCTGTAGGTGGTAGGCGGTAGGTGGTAGGTGGCAGGTGGAAGGTACTCATTTCATTCCCTGCAAGTGTTGCACTGAATGTTCAAATGATTTCAACTTTATAATTATTGATATTACTATTTACTATTTCAACTGTGAACGCAAACAATGAAATTCCATATGACGGTCTGGCAGACCGTTGCGGCGGCTGTGGAAGCTATAGCTATATTTCCTTCTATTTAAATTGTTCATATTTTGTTTCACTTTTGTTTTGCTTTTTGTTTCTGACTTTCCCTTTGCTGCTGTGCTGCAAATGTCCCCACTGTGGGACTAATAAAAGAACACCTTATCTTATCTTAATGCCGGAGGTCCTAGTGTTAAACCTACGCCACCAGAGCGCCACTCATGAGTTATGAATATTGAAATGTATTGAAATCTGTAAAGTAAAAGAAATAGTCCTAAAGTCCGTGAAGTGATTCAGTAATAATCTATGTGAAGCAGAATCTATGTGAAGTTTATCAGCTAACAGTAGCCTGGCTGGAGCCACAGAAAACCCCTGACTGGGATGAAATAAGTAAAGCTGCAATTTACTGAGTTTGAATTCAACTTTTCATTTGTAGAAGGAACATTTCTTCTTTCGAAATAGTATTTGTTGAAGTCGAGAGCTCTGCACGGCAGAGCGTGAACCCTCTGAACGTATGCTCGGCTGATGTTTCGGTGCTTGATAAAACACAAATGTTCTGTCATTCATGTGTGAAAACTCCAGGCTCGCTGTGTTTGTGGATTTAAAACACTTCTTAGTCGTTGCTCTCGCTTGTCAAATTGTCCCGACAATTATTTGAATGCAACATTAGGTCGACGACGAAGGAGAGGGATCATCCAAACAACAACAACAGGACCCGGGCCTGCTCACACAGGCTCCACTGTCACACTTCAGCGGTTCATATTCATTTAACTGCCAAATTAGAGTCTATACTTCATCCTGCCTGTGGACAGAGAGAGGGGGGGTGCAGAGAAGGCTAAACACTGCAGGCTCATTATCTCTCTAGTTACATGTTTACCGTTTCTAAATACACCTAATTGGGAGATCAAAGCGTCGGTGACTACCTCTCCCCGCGGCTGAGAGGGCAGCCAACCACAGATCCGCTCACCGGCTCGCTAATTTGATCAAACGCACCCTTGTCTCGTCGCATCAGAGCGCTCGTCGTGAGTTCACTCGGGTGTGACTTGGAAATGGGGAGACGCTCGGCTACATTTTTAGGATTTGTTGCTGTTTTCTTTTTTTTGTACAAGAAGTATGAGCTTGAAAGGAAATCTTTGGTTTCATCGTGGGGGTTTTTGACTTTTGCTCGGTTGAGTGAAGAAGAGTTGATCTTCAGTGTGCAGAACCGTCGATGCATGTCAGGGAGCCATTCCTTTTCCACAGTGAACAAGTCTGAATACACTGTTTATTTCTTTACATGTAGATTAGAGTAGAAGAGTCAAAAAGCCTTCCAAGTGGTCCAAGTGGTGAATGAATAAATAATAATACAATCCACTAGAAATGATTTTAATTATATGTTTAAGAATAAGCACCCCAACCCTGACCCTGAGTGTTGGGATGCAAAAAAAATATTATTTCCAGAATCTATTACTCTATTTATTTTTAATTTCTGAATTAACCCATTCATCCCCAGACCAAATATGGTGTTCATGTACTACTTCCATTAATCTGCCTCCACAAACATAAGGTGATGTATTAGATTAATTTGTAAATGAAGAACCATTCGAAAAGAATAGTTATTTTAAAGACTTATGATGGATTATTGACATTACATTTAATATTAATAATAATTCAGTTATAAATATGAAAGCTCTAGGCTGACAACAGCCTCGCAACCAATACATTGTGGCTGTTGATTTGCACCACAACAGCAGTGGCTGTGACACACAGCTCATGGAAGCATTCAAGTAAAATTAAGGAATAAAAATGTAGAAGTAAACTTCCCATCGGGTCAAATAAAGTAATTAATAGGGGTGTCAATCCATTCAAATATTTTATCGCGATTAATTGCAAATTAATCACACATTTTTTATCTGTTCAAAATGTACCTTAAAGGTCCCATATTGTAAAAAGTGAGATTTTCAGGTGTTTTACATAATAGAGCAGGTTTAAGTGCTTTATAAAAACTGTTAAACTATCAAAACTATCAACTTCTATTAAATGCTCAAAATACTGAGAAATACACACAGCCCGTATTCAGAAATTACGCGTTTGAAACAGGCCGTTAGGATTTCTGTCCATTTGTGATGTCACAACTATACAATATTTAGACCATTACACGGTTTTAAACATAAACTTTCTAAATGTGTCCCAGTTTATTTCCTGTTGTAGTGTATGTAAATAACATCAGCTGACAGGAAGTAAACATGGACCCAAGCTTTTGCCTAGCAACGCAATTCCATTGAAATGCACTCAAACGGAGCGTTCCAGACAGAGGTTGAATATACAGGTTTATTCAGACAGACAGTATGAGGAAAATACAGTTTTTTTAAAACATTACAGCATGTAAACATGTTCTAGAAGAAACACAAAATACACGTATGAACCTGAAAATGAGCACGATATGGGACCTTTAATGTTCAGGCTGAGCGGAGTTATTAAAAAAATTCCCGAAGCCGGATCATGAGCCGGATTGCCACCAAAATCTAATGGATTGTTCATTGTGCCACACTCCACCCCTTTTTCTTACATTTCATTCAAATCCATCCACTTTTGGAGTTATCCTCCGAGCGGACAAACCAACAAACCAACGCCGGTGAAAACATAACCTCCTTCCAAGACCTTCGGCCTTGGTGGAGGTAATTAATAGGGCTGTCAATCATTTAAAATATTTAATCGAGATTAATTGCAAATTAATCAGACTTTTTGTATCTGTTCAAAATGTACCTTACAGGGAGATTTGTCAAGTATTTAAAGCAGCAGTGGGTAGAAATGGAGCAAACGTGATTAAAAACAGTTATTTTTATAAAGTGGTCACTATATCCTGACAGTAGTGCATGAGACAGGTAATCTGAAAAAAATCATGTTCCTCTGTGTCCTTTGGTGTCCTCCGGTGTCCTCTGGTGTCTTCTGGTGTCCTCTGGTGTCCTCCGGTGTCCTCCGGTGCTCCTAACGGCATCTGCAAAATGTCACAGCTCGGAGGAAAACAAGCAGTAAGAGCTGATCTGAGGTCTGCTGTCCAGCTGCCGTCTATGAGTACCGGCTGTCAATCACTCGCCAACTCCAATCAAACGGTCAAACTAGGCAGCGCTGATCAAATATGAATCAATATTATGTTACTGTAATGCCTATTCCTCTCTTCTAATGCCTTCGGAACCATCTTGTAGTGTACTGTTTAGCTGTAAAATGAGAATGTGTGCTCCGGCTGGTGGGCGGTGCTTGGTATTTCCTCAACTGGTCTCAACATGGCGGCCGTGTCACAAACATTTTCATTTTACAGCTAAACAGTAACTTGACTTGTTAAAAATGAATCTCTGTATTTCTTCCAAAAAGGGTAAAATGTGAATATGTAGGGAACACACACAGGCCGTGACGGAGGAACGGGGCTGAGACCCCCCCCCTCCCCTTGAACGTGTGGAGGAAGTGTCAGCGAGTGCTGCGTCAGGAAACACTGATGAATGAGTGGAGGAGAGGAGGAGTGAAGGAAAGGACGAATAATGGCTGCATCTGAAACACAATATCCTTCTTCATTCATCACCACCTACTAATATCACACCACGCACACACCCACACACACACAGGCCCTGTTATCTCCCGTGCTCTGATGCTCATTTATTTAGTCTCCAGCAGAGACACTTTGTCACTGGTTCAAACAGCAGCAGAGAAACTACAGTACTGTGTGTTTCATTAAGTTGATCTTCTGTGTTTGGTATTGAACGTGCTATATAAATAAAGTTTGACTCGACTTGGCTTCATTTTTGATTTCCGAACCAAATATGAACTATATATATAAAACACAGAGAAAATACACTATTTACAATCTTCACATAATGTGTATGTTTGAATGTGACCTGGTGGCAGGCAGAGAAGGAGGTGGTGGTGGCTGCTGGAGAGATGCTGCATGTGCTTCACTGGGCTGTTAAGTGAATCGTTGAGAGAGACAGTGAGACTGGGGTCGCTTTCGAAAAGTTAAAAAATGACGTCCTAACGTCTTTTCCTAACCACTTCTCCTTGACCTCGATGGAAAACGTCATGAGGTCAAGGAAAGATGAGAAGGAGAATTCAGAAGGACTTAGGAAAAGACAACCGTGGTGTTCAGAGAATCCGACTGCTCTTTCACTAGACTCCGTCATTATGATGCGACGGCGGCGGATGTTAGTGACGTAGTTCTGTCGTGATGAAACTACAATGTTCTGAAGACGGAGTACAGTAGCCGCTACTTCCCCTCCGTGTGTTCTTAAATAGGTCTTTCAGTTACAGACTGCTTCACCAGCGGTGTGTTAAAGAGAGATACCACAGGTCCTCCTGCTGCTGGAACACTTTACATCAACAGATAATAAAGATCATCTGACCTAATGTGGACAACCGGTGAAAAATATCACTTCATTACCAAGGATTTTATTAGTTATTCTGGTTTAGTTTTTTACTGAGGTATTTGTTACTAATTAATAAATAACAAATTAAAAATGAAGTGAAACTAAATGGTTGTCACTGTCCACTCATATTAAACATGAATCCCAATTAGTGTATGACTGTGTGAAAATAATATGCAAGATCAGCATATCGTTTGTTATCAGGAACGACCAAATGGTGCGTCGCTTTAAATGCTGCGGCCGCAAGGAATTATGGGATGTTATTCTCTCCTATCCTTTGGTAAATGATGCTCCAGTGTATCCTCTGCTAAAGGAGATAATAAAGGAAGCATAGAAGCTCCTTTCCTCAACATTTAGAGGATTCAAACAGCTCTCATCACGGCTGCTACTGAGGTACTTCCGGGTCATTTCACTCCATTAGGAACCTTCCTAAGAGAAAAAGACTATTCGAACGCAACCTGGGTTTACATACTTCAGGACCACGGAGAGAGACAGTGAGACTTGTTTCAATGCTTCAGGACCATGGAGAGAGACAGTGAGACTTGTTTCAATGCTTCAGGACTATGGAGAGAGACAGTGAGACTAGTTTCAGGACCACGGAGAGAGACAGTGAGACTTGTTTCAATGCTTCAGGACCATGGAGAGAGACAGTGGGACTTGTTTCAATGCTTCAGGACCATGGAGAGAGACAGTGGGACTTGTTTCAATGCTTCAGGACTACTCCTTCACCATAACTTTAGCCAAAAGGTTGTCCACGTTAGGTCAGATGATCCTTTATTATCTGCTGATGTAAAGTGTTCCAGCAGCAGGAGGACCTGTGGTATCTCTCTTTCACACATAATGGGTGAAGCAACCTGTCACTGAAAGACCTATTTAAGAACCCCCTATGGGGGTGGGTGGGTGGGAGGGAGGGGGGGGAAATGTAACATTAGATCCTGACCATGTGTTGATACACAGTCTGACAGAGACGTAAACATGCAGGACATATTATAAATGAATTGGTTTATGCATCCTACTTGCCACCTCTGCGCGTCGGCCATCTCTGCCAGAGAACTTCACTTTCCGCTTGTGCAGTTTTGTACCTTTCTGAGAACACTGCGAATATGCTGAAAGGTTATTATAGAATTTTTGCCCAAAAACTATCTGCCTACTGAAGCTTTAATCTCAGTGAGTTTCTCAGTTTTTTCTCGCAAATTTATGACTTTATAATCTCAGAGACTATTTCAGATCTTTAAATTTCCCCTTTAATCTCTGTGTTTTTCTTGCAGTATTTACCCCCTCCCCCGGCTCTGTCCTACTACGCCGTCATACTTTCTAAACAAATGGTAGTCCAATAAAAAGTGTTTTGTTTTGTTTTGTTTTATAGTGACATCTTCCTCATCCAGCTATCTTTACTGGGCCGTGTCCTCTACTGCCTTGTCTTTGATTGATGAACAATATTGACTGTATAAATAAGTATGCCTACAGATTATTTCTTAACCAGAAAAAAAACATGCTCAGGAGCATTTCCGGCCCTGAGTAGTCGAATAAGGCAGTAGCCAGAGAGACAAAAACCCAGGGCAAAGACAGTCTGAAAAACCACCGCTAAATTAAATGCTGACTTTTTCTCGTTGTGATGTAACACCCGGGAAGCGGCAAGTCCACCTCAAAACTAGACAACTATTGTTCCCATGATCCTAAACATCAGGATCTGTCTCAGGCTTCAAAAATCAAGCTCAGTGACAACCTGAGATAGAGAGAAAGACAGACGCAGCGTGAGAGACAAAAAAGAGTAAGTGAGCGTGATAACGAGTGATGCAGGTAAAGCTTTTTAAGCAGGTGACAAAGAGGGTGTGTGTGTGTGTGTGTGTGTGTGGGGGGGGGGGGGGTTCTGTTATTATGAAGAGCTGGCAGATAAGTACCAGCTGTCAGAGAGGTTTTATCCAGACGCTGGATGTTTGTTGGTCAGATGGAATGGACTGGAGGTGCGTTGGCTTTGTACTGCAGACAGCCAGGTGCTCAGAGATAGGATTAGCACCGGCTATCACTGTCAGCGCCGCTATCCGCACCATCTGCAAGGATCAGGAGCAGACGCACACTCACATACATTTATTCAAGAGACAGCAGTTTGTATAGGAAATCATTCTTTAGCTCGATGTCAACTGTAAATAGTTCACCTTTTATTAATGAACAGATGGGGTCCAGTCAGTGTTGTAATAAGGTAGATAAGATCAAGTATCCAGAGCCTTTAATTAGGAATACCATGATGATAAAATACCTCCGTATGAGTTATAGTTCTGTCTTCAGTGTTTTACTTAAAGACAAAAAAACAACACAAGCAGAAAAATGTGTGAAATAGTCACATAATGTAATCTGTTTGATTCGTGCACATCGACACAAATTTCCTTTTCTTTTTTTTTCTCGTGACGCTCAGCGCGACTTTCAACAACATATTTTTTGTGCTTTTTCCTATGAACGTCCAGCAACACGTGATGCACCTGTCAATTTCTGCTCCAGTCTTTTCAAAATAAAACAACTTAGTTAGGTTTAAGCAACAAACTACTTATGAAAAGATCGTTGTTTGGGTTAAAATAACCCCGGAAGTGCTGTCATTTAAATACGGAAGTTATGTGACAAATAAAACAACAATGACACGAACGCTGGTCTCCTGGGCAACAGTCTGCTGTTTTGTGATTGGCCAACATCTCCCATCACGGGCTAGATGTTCTAAAGCCTGAAAACAGAGCCATGAGGAGGAGCAGAAGTCTAGTTTTCTCTCAGAACACTTGAATTACAATATGCTGAAAGGTTATTGTGGAATTTTTGCCCAATGATGCCAAAAACATTCTGCCTACTGCAGCTTTAAATGAAGTGAAATAGGACAGAATGTGTCATTAGTTATGTTTTAATTCAATCTGGAATCAATATAATGCTCGCTGTCATTTCATTAAAATTAATTTCTCTCTGCAACTTAATCCACCCTGCAGTCTGTGCACTCCCAACACTGCACACAGGATGGAAGTGTGTACTGAGATAAATATTTACTTAGTTACTTCCACCTTATGGATTTGCTTGATTCAATGTTTACTGTGTAATCAGATGTACACTGGTAGTCTACTATGTCTAGTGTTCCTGCCATCTGGGAAATCACAGTACAAACACATCGAACAAAGGTTCACTGTCTACGGCAGACGTTGTTGCACTTTGCTTTTCTTCTTCTTCTTCTTCTTCTTCTTCTTCTGTGTGTGACTCTCACGTACTGTTGCTTATTGAACCGAGCCACCTACGCTCTCACCACTCGGAGAGAGGCAAAGGGTTGCAGTGAGTCACTCTACAACTTATTATCAGACATTTGTTTATGTACACAGATGATGCCGGCTGGGAGGTGGCCTTTGTTTGATTAGAGTAGAAAGTTTGTTGCGAGGCGGTGTGCAAGTACACTTTTTAATTGTGTTGTAGGTGTGAGCAGTGATATTCAAGTCACTGTCGTGTTTGTGACCGGTGGAGGTTTGTAAGTTGAAGTGCAAGTATAGAAAAATCACTGTTTTCAGGTGAGAAACTAAACTGTAGGTCTACCTCAAATATTTACTACTATATATACTAGATATGTGCACGGTGGTGCAGTGGTTAACACTGGTGCTTCACAGCAAGAGGGTTGCAGGTTCAAATCCCTTGTGTTTCTACTGCCAGCCCTTTCTTTCTACATAGAGTTTGCCTTTAATAATGGCCAATTTAATTTCATTATTAATGTTATTTGTGTTTATTTTAGTCAGAGAAAGGTTAAGAAACGTGTGGTAATTTGTAAATAATAGTAATAATCCACAATTAAAACCCCGTACTTCATTCATACATGGAGCTCTACAAGTCACTGCATGTTCTACAACACTGTCCTGTAAATATTTCAGAATAAAAGCATTGTGTTTGGCAGCCACAGAAAAAAAATGCTTGAGGGCTTTTATTTTGAAATGATAGCAGGAAGTGTTGACTTAAAAATAAATCTTTACCTTTTGTCATGTCCGTGACATATTCTACAGATGTCTAGACATCGAAATTGTAGTAATGTTGCTGATATGATGTTAATATACAGTCAAACGATCGCTGTCTGTTGTTGCTGTGAACCGCTCACGGCTCCTCGCGGTAAAAATAGGCGAGACCTCGAATCCCTAGAAGAGACGCAGCTGACACGTGTGTGGCTGCTCTAACCTGTTAACATATATATAAATCTATATATATATATATATATATGGAGAGAGAGAGAGAGAGAGAGAGTTTAACATGGCCTATACAATCATTTATAATCTCTGATTTAATTCATAGGGTCAGAGATGTTGCTGCATGACGTTTTGATTAGCTAGAAGGCTGCTGGTCAACCCCCCGCTGCCTTCTAGCTGTCAGCCCAGCTAGCAGCAACGATAGCTAATAGATGAACAATTTCCTGAATGAAGTATTGCGACGTAAGATTGCAGGAATAATATCCTACATATTTGTGAATTCGGGGACATTTTATTAACCTAAATATAAGGTTATTGTCCCAGGGGACCTCTGTGCCGCTGAAACAGCTTCAGAGAGCCGGGGGATGAGAGCAGGTGTCCGATCTGTGCAGAGCACTGGAACAAAAGCACCAACACATCACAGACGGTTTAATAATACAGCCCGTTGTCATTTCCAGGACGTCAAATACAGATGCCTTGTCACGACTGTTGGCATCGGTACTGCTGCACAAGGCACCCTTCAGCACCGTTAGAAAACGCACTGGGCGTCCGAAAAAACACAAGGCTTTTATCCAGGGGACTGCTGTTTGTGTCCGGTGCATTATGTTAGAATCAGCTGTTAGTTTGTGTCCCGTTTGTGTCATTTTCACTGTACAAACATATTAGTTTTAAGCCCAGCCACGTAATTCTTTCCTAAACCTAACTATAGTGGTTTTGATGCCAAAAATAGCATGACGCCAAGGGCTACCTACAGTATATAGGACCGTAGCCCCACCTAGTGGAAAAGTCCTGCCACGCCGCTGGCAACAACACCGGCGTGCTCCTTTTTAAATGTGAAATTTTGCAAAAGTTCTGAGATCATGTACCGTGAAAAACCTTAATTAACAAATTAGTACATAGATTTTCACTTCTGCTACTGCGTGGAATAGTTCAATTAGTTTTAATATGATACACACGTATTTTTAACGTTACTTTGGCCTAATTAAATTTAGGCTATAATTAACACATGGGTTCAATGTAATTTTATTTGACAGAAAAATGACTGACGACTACTTTTAATTGTTTGAGAGAACGCATTTTTGCAAACTCTGAAGACTCGATTTCAACAATGTGTGTGCGTGCGTGTGTGCCTATCTAAGCATATAGCTTATATATGCTTGTGTTGTGTGTGTGTGTGTGTGTGGTCAGACAGAGCAGCACACATCATCATTTAATGATGGCTTAGCAAAATGGTACATGTACACTCGACAAAGATGAATGATGCTACCGGCTGGTAGAAACTGTTGCATGACGCTTCTCTCTCTCCCTCTCTCTCTCTCTCTCTCTCTCTCTCCCTCTCTTTCTCTCCATCTTCCTGAAGTCTACAGTTAGTAAGCCGGAGCAACTGGGGTCCACTGGGGCGAGCGAGGCAGAGAGCAGAGCTATAGGGGCCAAGTTTTTGATTTTCCTGTCACTGCTGCTTATAATGATTAATGCCTGGACTTTGGGGCCACTCTGTGTGATTATGGGGCCCGCAAGCTCCCGCTCATCTTGTACCGCTAACTGTGGTGTCTGCAAATACACGTGCATGCACAGACACACGCCTACTGTAATGAAAATGGACTGATGGTGTTAAACCGACCCGATCTCATGGGAAGGCGTATAAATTGCATGACATTTCCGCGTGTCATGATTTTAGGCTTCTCGAGTGTCGCCCACCCTTTTCTAGACCCTTAGAAAAAAACGATCAAAAAACCTTCAACATTGTGCACCACAAGAGGTGGATTTTAACATTTACAGATATGTTTAAGATAAGTATGGATATAAGTATATAGATATGATCCTTTGACACATCCTGGAATGTTAGACAAGTTTGGGTTGAGTTTGGATTGTCAAGTGTGCTGCTACAATACACACACTTGACAATCTCTACTCAATTGCATATTTGCAACATACTTTCTTTTTTTTCCAAAATAAGGCTTTGTTTGAAAAATAAGGTTGGTTTGTTATGTTTTATTGTTTTATTTTTTTTTGTTTTGTTTTGTTTTATTTTTTTCATGAAACTGGACTGAGTTCCAGATTTCCAACAATAAGAAGAATCTTAACTAATTGATGAAGGATTTTAGAAATATTCTTAAAGGTCCCATATCGTGCTCATTTTCAGGTTCATTCTTGTATTTTGGGTTTCTACTAGAACATGTTGACATGCTTCAATGTTCAAAAAACACATTATTTGTCACATACGGTCTGCCTGAATATACCTGTATTCACCCTCTGTCTGAAACACTCCGTTTTAGAGCATTTCAACGGAATGGCAATGGAATTGCGTTGCTAGGCAACAGCTTGGTTCCATGTTTACATCCTGTCAGCTGATGCAAATCACATCCACTGCAACAGGAAATAAACTGGGACACATTTAGTATGTTTACATTTAAAACTGTGAAATGGTCTAAATATTGTAGATTTGTGACATCACAAATGGACAGAAATCCTAACGGCTTGTTTCAAACGCACAGTTTTTGAATACGGGCTGTGTGTATTTCTCCATGGATTGAGTGTTTTGATACTTTCACAGTATTTATATATCATTTAAACCTGCTTTATAACATAAAAGACATCAAAATCTATCTTTTTACAATATGGGACCTTTAAATTGAGTTTACTTTATGCCTTTTAGAATGTTCATATTATTTCATGGAGTACAGTGATGTCATCACCCTTTAATGATGTCACATTCTGGAATGTTATGAAGTTTGGGTAGACACCTCAAGTGTGCTGCTACAATGCACTTACACGTAAATTATAACGTTATCGAAATGTAAATGTGATCTTGTGAGCAGATTGAAGCAGATTTTTTCAGAGCAATATAAAATAGATATTAGAGAGGGAATGACCTATTTAACTTCCTAACACTAGCTCTAAGCATCTTATAAAACATAATTATTACCACTAAGGCCAAGATTTTTTTTTTAGCATTAACATAGCATCAAACAACTATAACGGAGCAATGTCTACCTGAGCAGAGAATGAAGTCACTCTGTCTCTGTCGGTGTTGTAATCGAGCTTCTCCTTGCTTCCTTGACATAGCCGGGCCATGCATGCTTTTATTGCATGTGAGCGTGCCCCACTGGCTAGCTCACATCCGCTGCTCTGCAGTTGATAACAGCGTCCCGACAGAAGCGCGGCGCCTACCCTCCAGGTTAACACTCTTAGTTCTGCTAAGTGTTGCCTTTGTTTTCACTGTTGGCACATCCTAGATATTTGAGACCTCCTGAGATCCCCACTAATGGTCTTAACAAAGTCTCAAAGATTTTTCCAGCCTCGCAAGTAAAAACAAAAGTGGAGAAATACTGAGTATTGAACATTTTGGAGCATTTTTTTTCTTGAGAAAGTTTAATTACAGAACTCTTAATCATTTTCACAATTTTTCCACTGGGGTTGATCATCAAACGCAGATATTGTTCGGACATGAGTAGTCTCCGTATGTCCTTTCCCCCTCAAACATTTTAGTCTAATTCACATGTCAGATTGTGGACACGACTTGTAAACACTCATTAACAGCACTAGGACCAGCTATCTGATACATTTCAATCCAGCGACAATGCTCTGTACGGGAGAACTGTGCCGTCTCATTGTGGCTGACAAAGGCTCGGCGAGCAGTCTGCCCATCTTTTGAGCACGCCCGCGATAGTGATCAGCGGCAGTCGGCAGTGCCTCTCCGGCTGTGAATACCTCACTATTTGATCTGGCATTAGCAGCTTTTACAGGCTTTAATATGAAGGATTATCTCCTCTTCACTTCTATGTAACGCTCTTGACCTCCCCTGATCACCGAGAGTCAGAGAGACGGAGGAAGAAAGGAGAGAGACAGACAGGGGAGAGTGAGGGTGGGTAGAGGATGGAGTGGGGAACGGAGGAAGCAAATCAAGGACAAAGAGAGAATGAGAAAGAGGAGGGAAAGCAGACTGGAAATGTGGGAGGAGAGAGTGGCGGAGGTAATTAAAGCTAAGAAGAGGAGGACGAAGGGCACATGGTGATGAGAAAAAACAGGCACTTCTTAAGTTGACAAGAGAGACGACAACTAGAATTACCACCTCACGGTTGTCCGACAACTAGTGAAGTTGTAGGTCACATCCGTGTCTGTCCAAAATGTCATCACTTCATCATTTTATCCTGTTAGACATTTGTGTGAAATTATCATAATTAGCGTATTAATTCACAGTCAGTGACCTTGACCTTTGACCACAAAATTCAAAATCCTTGCGTCCATGTGGACGATTGTGCCCAATTTGAGATATTACGTTCACAAGAATGGGACGAACGGACGGACGGATGGACAACCCGGCGCGGAGGCTTAAAAATAGCTTTCCAACATGTCATCTCAACTCAATGGTTTGTGATAATGTGCCCATGTGTCTGCAGCTTTTCAATCCACTGTTTTCACTGATCAGTCCTCTGTGGATGAAGATGAGTCATGGAACTCAAGCAGCTGCAGTGTTTGGTTGGAATGAAAAGCCATGTGCCTCAGCCACTATTACTATGAAAGAGAAGTCAGTGGCGCGAATCAGAGCTTTTGTGAATTCAAAACTCTTTCTTATGAACACCGTTGGCACTTATCAAACGTGATAAATAGTTGTATTTCATTCTCGCTTTTGTCAGGCACAGTGACATAACACAGCCCTGGAAGACACAGACAGCACAAGAGATGCACTCCCCAGCTACAAGACAGAGTAGAGAGAGTCGCACTGATCACACTTCAACTTAACCTTAGCAAGGGGACGCACTGCAGTGCGTGACGGCTGCGTCACTGAACTGCTGCGTGTCTCATGTGGTGTCTCTGTTGCCGGGCTGCTGCTGCCAGCTCTTTCTTTCTACATAGAGTTTGCCTTTCATAATGGCCATTTCATTATAAATGTCATTTATATTCATTTTAGACAGAGAAAGGTTAGTAAGCGTGTGTTCATTTGTAAATAATAGTAATAATCCACAATTAAAACCCCGTACTTTATTCATTCATGGAGCTCTGCAAGTCACTGCATGTCGTACAACACCGTCCTGCAAATATTTCAGATTAAAGCCTCATGTTAACAAATGAAGGAATTATGTCTTTACTTTGTTTTCATGTCCGTAACATATTCTACAGATACAGACATTGAAACTGTAGTAATGTTGCTGTTGTAAAGTCAATATACTGTCAAACATCATTTTCACTGTCTGTTGTTGCTGTGAACCGCGCATAGCTCGCGATAAAAAATAGGCGAGACCCCGAAGTTCTAAAAGAGATGCAGCTGATACCTGATAGCTGCTCCCGCAATTTTGTTATTTTTTCTCTTTTCGTGAACATAAGGATAGTTCTGCTACATCCTCTCATTGAAGTTGCAAACATTGACACCTGCTTTGAGACAAGGGGGGAGGCGGGGCCCTTGCGTAATTTGCGGGCCTTATGCAACTTGTATAGTGAGCGCGTATTGCCTCCCGGCTCTTTTATAAGCTCTCTTGTGGGACATTTCAAGCGCTCCTGGGAGCCCTCTGGTAGCCACAGGGGGCCCTAAGCAACTCTTAGTTGGCTTATGCGTCCTGCCAGCTCTGGGAGAAGTGAACACTTTGATGTGCTGGTGGCACTAAATGAAAAGTCAAAGGACCACTGGTACATGAATGTCTGTTATTTAATTGCAATCCATCCGATAGTTGTTGATGTATTTCAGTCTAGACCATAGTCGACTGATAGACAGACAAATTGACCAGCTGACAGAACCCTTGAGCCACCTCGTTATTATTGCTAAAAATCAATGAGCCACAGCCTCCGTTGCAGATGAGAGGAAGCCATCGAAGGAGCAAATCAGGACTGTAGCAAATTTAAAATGCTCCGTTGTTGCAGTTGACTCTAAAGACAATTCACCGTAATCGGTGATTGGACACAAGCAGTTATGTTACATGCCTTTTCTGTGTTGTTTTTCCTTCCCTCTGACAGTTGGTCCCTTAGAAGCGTCAGTGTGTTTCCATGGTAACGCAGTTTCAGTGAGCTAAGTAACTTCTTTTAACGGCTTGTTGTAGTGTTAGCTAACAGAAATAAAAGACACACACCTTTGTGTAGTCAAAGATAGAAGTTGTTCATCTCAGTCTCCATCAAGCAGACATGTTCTGTCTGGATAGCTTTTTGTTGTGTGGAGTGGACACAGCTCTGCATAAAATAAGTTTTTTTTGTGCCACTACTTTCTTTAACAACTTGCTTCTCAAGCAACTTGCGATTGTTAGGTTGTAGTGGGCTCAGTTTTAAAGCTACAGTGAAGATACTGGTATCATATGAAACTAGAAAACTTAAGGAATCCATTGGTACCAACCACCTTACCAGCTTGTTGCTGTTGTTGCCTGTTGGGCTGCAGTTTGCAATGTTATGATTTGAGCATATTGTTTTATGCTAAATGCAGTGCCTGTGAGGGTTTCTGGACAATATCTGTCATTGTTTTGTTTTGGTAATTGATTTCCAGTAATAAATGTATACTGTACATACGTTTCCATAAAGCAAACATATTTTCCCACTCCCATGATGATACGAGTATTAAAGACTTGACAAATATTCCTTTAAGGTACATTTTGAACAGATAAAATGTGTGATTAATCGTGATAAAATACGTTAATTGATTTACAGCCCTAATATACTGTATATATACACACTAAGAAATTAGTGGCATTCAAATTAATTTGCGTTATCGCATCAATCAGTCACTGGAGAGTTTTTTTTCTCTGCAGAACAAGTAGTTTGGGGGCAGGATGTTTACTTGTAGTTGACTAGTTAAGTAAAGAATCTTCTTCCATTACTCCCAACTAACTTACTATTCATCTGCACATAAACTGGAATTTATCAGAAAACACTGGGGTTTCCCTGAAGGGCAACTTTCCAAACATGGAAAAGGCTAGAAAAATGACAAAAAATGGCCAAAAAGTTGTGTAAACAGTGAGAGGTTTTTGATATTGAGCACACTCCATGCTGAATTTACCTACCATTTTGGATTAACTTCATCATTTGTGTGTTCATGAGAATGTGTGTGCCCTGTATAGCCTCAGTAGAGTACTGTGGAAGCTCCCGAGTGTGAATATGTCTTAACTGTGTGAAATAGAGCAGTCAACTTCAGGCTCCATCAGCTGCTCAGTCAACCTTCCTGAACAAATAGAGATGAGGTTCAAAAACCTTGATGGTGGGATCAACAAGACAGAATATGACAGAGCCCCCATTAGCCCCTGAGCTGTCCTTAACATACTGCAGGCAGCTGCTGAGTCTATTGTACTGCTGCATTTCACAAAGTCTGGGGATAATTGTTACACTGTCATGGGAGAGGTGAACTTGACATTTAATTTTCTACAAACCGCACCGTCCCCTACAATATTTTGCAAAGTATTGCATTTCAAAGGATTCAAAGGATTCACAGAAAATTCTAAGAAGTCACAGCACATGAGGTGTAGAAATTTAAAGAACAATTCCACTCATCAGTGTTTCACTTCTATAAAGTTGGATGGCTAACAAGAGACAAATTTAATAAAATGTAAAACTAATTTCAATAACAGTTCCACACTCTATGAGGTAAAGGTAACCCTTATTTCACTAATATATCAAAGATTAGACCAAAAAAAAAAAAAGAATACAACTTTGTGCTGCAGTCAACAGCCATTGGGCCATTCATCACAAAACTTGTGGAACATATGTCCACATCAGCACCTTAAACATTCCCTGAAAGTTTCATTCAAATCGACCACTGGGGGGCGTTACTAATACAAAAAATGGACATAGTATAACACAAACTACAATGGGCGTGGCACAACTGAAATTGTTTATCCGATCATTACAACAACTTTCACGACAACGTTGAACCATGAGTGTACTGGTTCCAAACATGTGCATGGGCCTGTCGCAAATTTGGCCGTAAATTATCCAGACTTCACCAAACTTGGTGGATATTTATCATTAAGATGTTGAACATTGTCCCCAACATCTTTTTCGAAATTGACCAATAGGTGGTGACGGTATTGCTGGACAAGAGCCTGGGCATGGCACAAATTGTGCCGTAAATCAATAAGTTTGTCCAAACATCACAAAACATGGTAGATATTTATGTTGAACTCAGTTTGTAAAATTATCTTAAAATTGGCAAATAGGGGGCGACAATTTTTTTCATATGGGCTTGCAGTATTTTTGGGGGGATTTTATTTTGAAACTAGGAATTGTTTTTTGAGAATGGAAGCCTCTGTCCTAGTGGCCTTATAAACATAACGTGCATATATTTCTTTGACTCTACATACAGTTTGCAGTAACGTAACAGATCGAAAGCTTTCAACTTCTAACGGGCTGCGTCTGCTTGAACCCCGCAATCGCCACTCGCGGCTATTTTATTTTTGATGGTGTTTCTACAAAGAAATAATGAAATAGAAAGCCCTAATGCCCTGGTTAGAAGGCCTCCCTGTGCCTTTCCTGAGATCCATTTAACAAGACCACTCACTGCTGCGGGGTTTACTCCCACTACATAACTACATTTATCATCCCGTACGTAGGTGTAATTATTATATTTAGAGAGCAGAGCCACTGGGACAAAGCTGTGCACAGAGAGGTAGCACAGGTCAAATAAAGAATTACTCAGAGGGAGACCTGAGAAATATCATTGTGGAGGTGCCTTTCATTTCCAAAGCTGCAGACACTGATACCAATGGACACCTTAACAGACACTCTGTCAGCCACTGGCACTGACTACTACTGCTACCTACTGGGCAGCTGTCCCCTAGTTACAGGTTGATGACTGGTGTAGAACTGATGTTTTACTAAAGAAAAAGTTTCTCCTTATATGGAACCTTTACAAGTTGAAATAGTTTTCCAGCACATGATGTAAAATTACATAGTTTTAAGTCAAAAACCTTAAAGTTTTCTAGGGCGAGAACCCCCAAACCCTTTATCTCTTAGTATCTTTCAGTCACTGTAGAAACTCAGAGTGTAACAATGATTGCTGATACCGGCCAACATATGATTAAGGGGAGTACTGGCACTTGTTTTTTTCCACTTCAAGCACTGGTTTGATGCAAATTGTTGTCCATTGAGATTGACTAACATGGCTAACATGTAGTGATGTCACGATACCAGAAATCTAGTAGTCGATAACAATACCAGTGAATTTCCACGATTCTCGATACCAATTCGATACAACGGTAAAAAAAAGAAAAACAACAACAATAAATCCCCTGTAATTCATCAAGTACTCTTTTATTAAAAACATTTGAACATTACAAAAAATAGAGGCATGCAGCCTTTAAGTAATAAATAAAAATAATTGACCCATTTAGTTCATTTTGGCGTATCAGCGGTATGTTAACAATCGATAGTCAGACAACGGACACTACATACTGACCATGAATGCATCTGGTCCGTCAGCTCAGGGTAGCAGGAGTAGGAGCAGAGGATTTGCTGTCACGTTTAATCTCAATGCTATAAGGGAACCATAACGTTAATGAGGTAATCGCCATGAGGTGGATGGAGCCGTCACAGCCGGTGTGCACGGAGCAGTGGAGCCCCGCAGCAAAAGCTCTACCGGAGAGGCCAGACACACCGCCACCCGACGGTAAAGATCAGAGTCAGCGCTCTGCACATGTTGACCGTCATCTTTTCTTGCAAAATGTCCGGTGTAATCGGTAACACCGGTGTTGTCACAAGTTTATTAACCAGTGGGAAAATTCCTCACCGTCACATCCCTACCAATGACCATTACAGGCATCGTACGGTACCTTCAGTACTGTAGAAAAAGAGTACCATGACTTTTTTAAATTTTGGCATCGACTTGGTACAAAGTATCGGTTCTCATGACATCCCTACTAATATGGAAAAGCTAGCATGCTACAGCTGATAGACAACAGGTGCACTGGCAAAACCGTCCGGGTAAAACTCACGCACACAGAATGTCTGTTTTGTAGTAGACATAAATAGACTATTTTGACAGCAACTGATTGGATCACGAGGCATACCAAAGTCATATAGTTGTTCAGGTAGAATACACGTAACGGCACACAAAATGCCGTGTATCAAATAAAAAAGCCTCCACAGATGTATCCCATATACATATACTGCACAAGCTGCTAAACAATGATGGGATGAATTATGTTTTGCAAGTCATAAAGTGATGCATGTTGTACAGGAAAGGAGGAATCCACGACATGAATGCTAACACTAATGTAATCCAAACCAAACTGAAACTTTGCAGTGCTTTGGATACAACGGCAGTCTGCAAGCTCTGCAGGAATATTCAGCAACATCATTCAAGGACAGCGGAGAATAGAGAGGGGAGGACAGATACAACACATTCAAGGTGCTAAAGAATATACTAAATGTTAGGAGAATTATATTATATATTATATTTTACTGAGACATCTTGCTGTCAACAACACTGTTGAAATTGTGCAGGGTTTTGTTGGTTCTGCAGGTTTTGCATTGTTGATGAACTGTATTTACATTTTTAAATGACCTTAAATAAATGTCGACTGCACATCAATGTTACGGCACCAAAGTGATTTTTAGCTCACACAGATTGGAATATTACAATATAAATGATTGTGACATTAGTACTCTACGTGTGGCAGACATTCCAGTGCTAACAAATATTTCCAACGTGCGCTGTATCTACTAATGCACGAAGACATGTTTTTATCATACTGACTCCAGTTTGCCAAAAACCAAATAAGAAAGGCACATTGAAATGACATCTTTCTGCCAGGATTTGTTTTCCAGCTCTCTCTGAAGACAGACGTGTGACTGTGTATCAGAGAGCCAATTGATTTTTCCCTCGGCTGTCTGCTGTTAATGAGCATCAGCAATATAATGCCTGTGATATCTCCCATTTGCTTGAGCGGCGAGAGTGCTACTTTGTCAGACTGAGCATGAAAGAGCTGTGGTTTTCAGATCAGCCTGCGAGCCTGTTCCCTCTTCCCTGCCACCTTCTCATACACTCTTAATGGAAGCAGGACAAAGAGCTGGGTGCGCCGTTTCCTTGTAAATTAGCAGCCTTTGGATGTGTCTCATTTGAACACAGAAAGCATGGGGCGCTATGAACTAAGGCTGACTACTGTGTCTGTGTGTGTGTGTGTGTGTGTGACGCATTAGCAGCCTCATACCTCCAGAGGTGGGGGGGGGGGAGGCTGACAACATGGAGCATATCTGTGACATTCAGCACAGCTCTCCAAACCAATTCCCTTACAAGGCACCGGCTCCGTCCATGACCCGAGACAAACCTGCAGCTTAAAGCTGCTGCGTGTGTCGTTGTTAGACATTAGTGTATCCTCGTCAAATTTACCACGACACCTATCTGTAATTACTGTAAATCAATGACACTGTGGAATGGAAGTGGCATATTGTCATTGGTGCAGTTGATTCCTGTCCTACGTTTGGCTTTTCTAAAGGACGAACATGTTCGCAGTCATTTTTCTTCTTTAGATTTAGTCAAAAACAAAACAACACTCCGTTAAGTTTAGGAAAGAACTTTGTGTTTTGGGTTAAAATCACTTTGAACACAAAGACAACTACGCATTGTTGGTTTCACACGGGATGCAAACTCTGATCTCCTGGGTTTATATTCTTTCAGTGATCTACCATGTGAATAGATAATAACAACCTACTAGTGGGTGTAGTAGGCCCCTATTTACCCATATCTATGAGGCTTATAGCCTGACAACAGTGTAATTCGCTGCCCACCTCCTCAGCCACATTCTCCATTCCCCAAGCCCCTCCATTGCCCTCTGACTTTATGAAGTCAATCCTAAGTGAAACTACAGTACACCATTTATCCCATATTCTTACCATGCTTGCTATTTGTTTGTTTGTTTAGCCAGAATACCATATTAGCATTGCAAATGCTAAGTATCCCGGACTTGTTTGTGCTTGGTAATCATTTTATTACCTTATTTTTCACTTTTCCTCTCTCCTGTTTAATGATTTTGTGAATTGTTGTTGAATTGTCTGTTAGCAGGATTACTCCAAAAGTCCGCAATGGATCTGAATGCGGATCCGGATCATGATCCAGCTTCAGGAATTCTTTTAAGGATTCCGATCAGCCAGAACATTTCGACCTCTGGGTATAACACATGTGCAGTGTAACTGATGACGCGTTGATGGCGCTTGACCCTGCCTCTTTCCTTCAGAGAGAGAGACAGAGAGAGAGAGGTGGGAGTCGCAACTGTAGATTTGGCGTTTTTCCACATTAAACTCGGTGAAATTACAGTTGAGTTGGACCAAAGCACACTTGGTGATTGTTGGAAAGAGTAACGACGCCGGTTTAGGTGAGTTTTATTTTGTTTCTGTCCAGTTTGAATGAAGTGTTTTACGATGCTCCGCTTCGTACAGCTGATCTCAACATAATCAAAAATACACGTGGATGATGGCGCAAGCTTCACGGAGGGGGGCTATTCTACTTGGCCACCTTGGCGAAGGTCTGCGCTCTCTGACTGCCATTCTAGTTTATTTTTTTTTATAAAATACCTGTGGCTCTTGCTGAACAGCACAGTGGACCAATGCCACTTCTGAAGTGCAACGCTACTGAGCTAAAACAAACAAACTACAAGATCCCCTTAGAGGGAGGGTTGGTAAAGATTTTAGAAAAAAAATGTTTGTCATATTAGTTGAAACATCCCGACAGCAATCAATAAATCAAATGCCCTGACAAAAATAAGAAAATGAAATCTGGTATCTGTGGCTGTCGCAGAACCGTAATAAACCTGTCCAATCATTCTGTTTTGGCCCACATGCAATGATTAGACGGTCTACAGTACCTGCCTCCCTGTCTACCTGCCTGTTAAACTGCTTAGTTGACAGCTGTGAGTACTAACAATAGCCATGTTCATTGTTCACGTTCATAATGATAATTTTGGGGGAGTGTCTTTGGAGGGAGGCCTGAAGGGACTGACTGTCAGTGTTGCCGACTTGGTGACTTTCTCTCTAGATTTAGGGATTTTTGGAGCTGCTAGCTACTTCATCTAAACATATTTCATAGAAATCTAGTGTACCCTTGCTAGTTCCTTAAGATCACCTGCCTTTAAATATTGGACATATTTACCCTCATCTCTATCAGTTGGCACTGTAGTTTTTGTGTACACCAGCCTTCTTTGTCCCCTCTGAGAGAGTATTCTCCAACACAGGGGAGGTATTATCAAATTAGCCGGTGAAGAAACTTTTGTTTCTAAATCAAATCAATAAAAGCGTCCCCTTAGTTCTCTCCCAAACAGACTTCTTAGTCACACAAGCACTCCCAATCCCCAGCCACAGAAGCACTCGCCCAAATCAAGCCCTCTTTATTGCAATCTGCTATTTTGCCCTAAACCTACAAAGTCACTCAAAATTCATCCATCCAGCCATGAAGCCACTTAGCAAATCTAGCAGTAGGCTAATACCAAGTAATGCCTAAGAATCCCTATTGGATACAGCAGCAGCTCAAAGTGCAGCAACACGACTGCATTCGCTTATTAAAATCACTGGTATACAACCTGTGATATCATTGATCATCAGCAAGAGCTTAAGAGCAGGAAGTGCTTGGTGGCTTACCCTTTTAACTCCTGGAAAGCATGGTGAGTACAGCTAATACTAAGCTCAGGATTAAATCAAACTGAACTTCAACAATACTTGTCTGTCTGATTCAACCAGAAGATGTAGATGTAGAACATGCTAAACACAAACAAACCTGGGATAGTATGTGTTTGCAATGATACATATTACAGCAATGCCATGGATGTATTAAGAGAACAGGATACAGCGTTGGAGGCTCCCGTTCATTCCTATGAGAGCTGCTCAGTGGAGCATGAAGCCAAAATGGCTCGACTGCCGAGTGATGAAGTACCCGGATCATCCGGTGATCTTTCACATCCATTGGGCCCATAGAGCAGGAGCAGTAGTGTTATCTTTAACTCCTCCCCCAAGTCCTCGCTCCAGCCTCGGTCTGGGTCTCATTCACATCAACGGAGAAAGGGAAATAACTCTGGATTCAGATATTAGTGCATTTTACAACTTTTTGGACCTAATGATTTAAATAAAGGCTATTCAAGTGTTACAGATGTCTCTTATTTATGACGAAGTATTAGGGCCACATTGAGGGAAAAAAAATTAATCAGAGATTTCGAGAATAAAGTCATAATATTACGAGAATAAAGTCATAGGTTTACGAGAAAAAGTCGTAATATTACGAGAATGAAGTCAGAAGTTTACGAGAAAAAAGGCCTAATGTTATGAGAATAAAGTCATAATATTATGAAGTAGTAATATAAATATAAAATAAAGGAGGAGAAATAGTGTGAAAATGAGGAATGTGGAGCATCTTGTGAAGTTCTACTTTAGTTTAGGTTTCACTAATAACCAAATATTTCATCTTTTGGCTCATCAGCACCACATTATCATCAGGATCACAACCTGGAAAAGATTGAGCAAGAAACTGAGTTTATTCTGAAGAAAGAACCACACGGACCTGACTCTTTAGAGGAGGAGGAAATTACTTTTTTTCTCGTAAAGTTATGACTTTATCTCGTAATATTACAACTTTTTTCTCGTAAAGTTATGACTTTATTCACGTAATATTACGATTATTTTTTTCTTGAAATAGTATGACTTTATTCTCATTAAATTACGACCTTTTTTCTCATAATATTATGACTATATTCTCGAAATCTCCGATTTTTTCCCCCTCAATGTGGTCCTAATACTCTGTTGTACAGTACTTTCCCAATGTAAGTCTATGGGGAAAAAAATGTTGGGCCCAATGGCATCACCTGACGGACACGGACGTTGTAGTACCATCATTTGGCCATTATTACGCTCTTCCTGGGGGCTCGACTAATAGGGTATGTACAAAAACAGCAAAAATGGTTAGAAAAACATTCAAAATTAAATTGGGTAAATGCAGTATAATGTCCATTTCCACAGCATTAATTCTACAACAAAGTCATACTACCACATACCACTACAGAGCACAATCTTCTCCTAACCTTAACAAGGGAGTTTTAGTTCCCTCATTTTAACAAAATCTTAACCACAGAGGAGGCAGATCAGAAATCAGAAAGCAATGGGTGACTTTTTGGGAGGCACTGTAATAATATCTCACACTTTGCCAGGTCACTAGTTTTACTGCACTCTGAAAATGCCAGGGTCCACTTGCCCTCAAAAATCAACTGTCAGGGATTTAGAAGAAGTGATTTGTCCCCAGACACTGACACAATTTAGGCATTTTACACTCAGTTTTTCGGTGGTTTGGCAGCAACTCAGGCCTGCTGAGGATGTTTTACACATGGGGAGAGTGCCACCTCTCAATTACAGTAAAAGGGGAAATGACAGGATGAGCCCTGAAGACACTGTGCTATTCATTTCTGCAGATTACTCTTCAATATCAGCCGACAGATTAGCTGAGAGAGGCCTGCGCAAATAGTCCCAATTGTGGCTGTCTGCACTGCAAAGTGTGTGGTCATTACCGCAGGAGCAAGAGAGTGGAGAGATACGTGCTTCTGTGTGTGTGTGTGTGTGTGTGCGTGTGTGTGTGCGTGCGCCTTAGCAAGCCTCCAAGAATGTGTAACCCAGAGACACTCTGCCCACACGAGAGTTTGTGTGAGTGTGTGATTGTGTGGACATGAAATGGCCTTAAATTGTCCTCCCGGCCATCAGGCACTGCAGTCATGGTTTCCAGGTGATGTCCGGTTATCTCCATGGAAACGTGTCGTTAAGGGAAGTCGTTAGGTTCCTGTTAGCCGAGGTCTCTGTGTGGAGATAACGAGATTCAGGCTGACATGACAGCCCGGATGGTCTAACGTAGTGTTTCTCAAATGGCAGGGTTGAGACCCGAAGAGGGTCGAGAGAAGCTTTCAGAGGGTCACAGAAAAACAACCAACGTGAGGTTTACACTATATCCCAGGGGTCATTCCATTTTCTCCTCTCACACAGACGTACATTCAGTGGAGAACCAAATATCCTGGATTATTGTTGCTTTTTTTACTAATCAAAATTAAAAGTATAACTGTGTAATGTGTGTGTGTGTACAAATAGGAACTTAAAGCTAGGGTAGGCAATTTCATTTAGAAGTGTTTTTCATGATTTTTTAATGCCAGAACTAGGGATGTCCATAATTAACCGTTTAACCATTAACTGACATTAAGCATTTTAACCGATTAATGCTATCGGTTAAAATGGTTAAAAGAAATGTAAATAATTAATTCAAAAGCTGAGTGGCTCAGAGGAGCGGCTCGTCACTTAACAGCCCACCTTTAGAGGCGGAGCCGGAGTTGCAGGATACAGGAAATCGGCTCCGGTCTCTGGCTCGCTTGAGCGTTGCGGAGGAATTGTAGTTTTGTTTCAAATAAACTGTACACACACTGCTACACCTACGTTCACAGCTAGAACGCCACCAACACACCTCACACTCACTGCCAACACACACACACACACACACACACACACAGACACACGGTCTGTTGGAAACTCGCTAAAGTTACTCAGACTACGTGTGCGGCGGCGAGCACGAAGCCTCCCGCAACGCTAGAGCTGCTAACGTAGCACAAATACACACAATGTTTGTTGGCCACTCGCTAAAGTTCCGCCGGGCAGACACACAGCTGTAACCTGCTAAACTAAACTAAATGTGCGGTGGAGACTTTTACTGGGAAAGTGGCTGCATGTCTGCGAGTAGAGCTATACATCACGGCTAAAGCTGCATGCTAACTCTGTCACGGACAGGAAATGTTATCGTATGGTGGTAACGTTGCGGTCGAGCCGGCCGTCGCTCTCGTCTCTGTGGTCAAATGGGCCGATGCTACAACTGTAGAGCACCCATATACTGACATTTATGCTCTCTGCATTCAAACGGCCCCGATGGAGCTGACCATGGATGGATAAAGAGAACGGAGCTGACGGGAGAGCTAATATCACCGTTCATGACTTGACTGGGTGAATTTTTATATAACTCACCTGTTGTTCTATTAAGGCTTAAAGCTAGGTATAATTGAGAGCGTGGCAGCTTTGAGTGACGGGTGGGTGCTGCACCAGGTCACTAGCTGCTAGCTTTCTGCTCTGCTGCGTCGCCCGGCCCGCCTCGGCTCCACACCAACCATCCACCTCTTTGCCCATTTAGCTGTGAGTTAGGCTGCGTCGCCACCGAGGTGGCCAGAGCCACCCAGCTTCACAACGGTGTTACGCCCCTGAAAATGGGGAGAAATAATCAGGAGAGTGATGGTGACGTTTCCTCAGAGAGAACTTTACTCTGATGAGGAAAATACCCCGACTTCCCCTGGTATAATAATCCATCTCAGGACCCTAGATTAAGACCATCTAGTAGATCACAGATCACCACTTTTACATCTTACATTAAACAATAAAGAATAAAGTCAACAATGTAACAGAACGTTACCAACGTATATCTTTAACTATTTGACACACTTTTAATGGTTTTAGACAATCCTTGTATGTATGATGTAATGTATGATTTATGATCTTTTTAACCTCATTACAGATTTTAACATCATTACTTAGCCTACTATGAACTTACTATGCTTTTACATTAACAGTAATACACTTATGGCCTTTTTTAACTTGTCACAACGGCTCTTCAGAAACCTATGGTGATGGGTCACAGAGACCACGTCCATATTCTATACAGTCTCTGGTCTTCACACAACACTAATCAACACCTACATTCAGCATATTGAGTTTACAGGGAAAGTAAAAAAGCAGAGTTTAAACAATGAATGGAATTAGAATTAGAGGAGAAATTCCAATTTGCAGCCACCACAAAGCAGAGAAAGGACAGACGAGGGCTCTTGTAAATAAAATCAGAGTCCTTTGGGAATCTTGGCAAGTAGCCTCCAGCAGATAGATGCTCCAATAGGTTGTGTTTTCTCCCATGATTCCCTGCTCCTTGCCCTCCACCCACCCCTGTGCAAACCCCTTCCTACATCACGGTCCTTTTTATTTATGTCATTACTTAAAACCAGCCGGTGATATTAAGAAGCAGGGCCTATATAACCTATTTTACAGCCAGGCTTATTGTAAGGCTGGGAGGAGAAAATGGGAATTAGAGAGAGGGGGAGGAAGGGAAGGAAGGAAGAGAGAGATAAGGAGAAAACAGGACCTTTAATCCAGTCGAGGCTCCCAGCAAATACCTGTCTCTATGATGTTTTTATTGTGATAATAACGGCAGCATTGCAGCGGATTTGTCCTGATCTTGTAAAATTATAAATATTGATTTTTGTGATGGGAGATGGGGGTTGAGAGGAGAAGGGGAAAGCCACGATAACAGACCGTGTTGATGGAAGTGTGGATCAGTGTTGATACTGAATTTTTCTACCCAGCCTCCGAGGAAAAGAAGTTATTGAGCTTTTTATATATCTGTCTAATGTCTTTCTCATCTCCTGCTCTGTGATGGAGCTCTGTTCTGACTGTTCTCTTATTGTAATTGGAATAAATTCAGCAGTTACCAGAGATTACTTTTTGTAAAGAAACACACCCCTTAAAGGAGACTGCTTATTGTCAGGTTCATACTTGTATTTGGGTTTTTTACTAGAACATATTTGTATGATTTATTGTTAAAAAAAAAGCTGTGCAAATGAATAAGGCACAATCCTTCACTTGGGAGATGTGGTCATCTTATCACGTCGAGCAATATGTAGGAGATCGCAGGGGGTGGATGGATGTGGATGGATGGATGGGGATGATTAAAGGCCCCAGTATGCTTAACAAAATGCTTGTCGGAACATCCAACAACACCTGATCATGTCCACCTTACGCTGTGATTGGCCGGTGTATGGAGGTGTGAAGGTAGGCAGGATTTGAACTTTTCTCTCAAACTCTCTTTTTGTTATTCATACCACTTTTACCGTCACTTTTCATGTGAAAAACCAAGCTCGTTGCTTCCATATGCATTCACATTCAAGACGAGACGCGGCACATTGGTTCACACTTTGGTCCATCTAATGTCAGTCACCTCCTTTGACTGCAGGAGGAAGTCTTCCCTTTATGTCCAGAGGCTTATTGACATAACCCGCTGTACAGAAGGAACTGTGCAAACCACAATCCGAGGCACTTGACCTGTTTTGTCTTTGCCGTGCTGCCTTTCATTTGGTTTCTGTGGCGGCCCTGGCCTGTGCTCTCCTTAGATGGAGGGGAATGTTTGGCCAACTTGACCTGTTGTCTCAGAAGCTCTGGCTACTCAGAAGCGTCCAAATATTGAAACAGCAGGATGTAATCCCAGATTTGGAATGGGATACATTTAGTTAAATGTTTGCCCAGCCACAAATCGTGTAGGGCGTTGCCAAGTGGCACCGAGACAGATGATACCACTGGGCTGGAACAATTGAGAGAGGGAGTGTGGCGGGGCATTTGGATGAGAGGGCTGGGTGGACAGAGTGAGAGGAACGAGGCGGTGGCTGTTGAAAAGAGTCATTCATGGAAGGATGGATCAGTGGGCAGGCCAAGCAGAGCCACGGAGAGATTGCTGGAGCTGCTTTCATGGCCAGACGTTTTCTGGCTGGGCCCATATGTGCTCTCATGGGGCTCCAAAAGCCTTCGGGCTGCCTCCCAAAAAGCCCTCAAACTCATCCCCGAGCACGTCCCACTGTGACAAGGACAAGGTGGTTCAGCCACCTGCGCCACACACACCCAGGCTGACGCCAAACTGCCACTCTAAAGCCAACCGTTTGTGCCATTGTAAACCATTAAGTTATTCAGTATAGCCATAGAGTCCTGTGCATGTTAACTTTGAAAACCCTAACCCCGTACCCAAACCGTCACAATCTCAAACAAGTTATACATTTCCCTTTAAATATTACAATATTTGCAATATTACCGCATTCCATATAAATTCTGATCCCCCTCTTAGTTTCCTCATTCCATTAAACACAATCAGACTGCTACGGTACTGAGATAGTTAAAGGATAATTCCACCTAATTCTAACTTCAGGCTAGGCCAAAGATCCCCAAAGTGTTGGGTGCACAAGCTGCCTGTAGGGGGTGCGTGAGAGGAAAACATGTAGTCGCGGTGTAATGGTGTAATTATTTTTTAACGCATTAATGCAATCGATCTGTCAGAGGTTGTAACGGCTCAGTTCTAAAGCTGGAGTTAAGAAACTGGTATCATATGTGTTACGTTCCCCCGTCTAGGGTCTACAGGATGGAGAGAATACATTTTACCCAGGAAAGAGAGAGACTGTCAACGAATGGGTGTAAACAATAATGATACAGTTTATTAACAAAAATGAAAAGTGTACAAACACCGACTTAAATCTACTTTCTATAACACAACACAACATGGCACGTAACACCTCCTCCAATGAGACCAAACTCATAAGTTTGGGTAGAGGAGCAAACCAGCATACAGTCGACAATGACTCACCGCTCACCACCAGGAGGCACTGCCAAACCATCACAAATCACCAGAGTATAAGGGCACATGATCCAGCGACACCTAGATGACCGAATCACAAATGTTTGGATGAGGACAGACCACCTTTCTGGATGCTGGCAGATGCCTCACCAGTCAGCGGAAGGGACACCACGGGAGAAAACTCAGGACCTGCCACACCCTCACCCTCACTTAGAGTGCAGTTCACCATCTCACCAGATGGTAAACTTTCCTCAGACTGGACAGAAACACAAAAAAGGGTCAGACACATCAGGCAAAACAACATTAGCATCTGGAGCAGGATGGACATTACCCCCAGCTTTGTCGTTCCTCATGACAAAGTCAACACCTTCAACTCGAAAATGGGAGCGAACGTAACAATTGGGGGTTCGTCCGGGATACAAAGACACAAAACACACGCAACACAACAAGGCACGTAGCAATATGAAACTAGAAAACCTAAGGAATCCATTGGAATCAAACCATGTAGTACTAGCTTGTCGGGAAGGAGGTTAAATAACGCTCCAAACCTGAGCTGCAGTAGGTGGTAGGTACCCAGAACCCCTAGTCCTTTAACTCGTGGGTGATTGTATTTGTAAGTCACTGTTTAGTGAAATCATGGTTGGCTGTATTTAAAATGTGTTACAAATTGGTTATCAACTGCAAGACCTCAAACAGAACATGTATTTAAACGGGTGTTTTCTAAAATGACTATGATGCCGAGGAGAGCTGTTACCGTCCAGTCCATTCCCAGCAGCCATCCCAGACACTGTCTTCCCGCGGTCGGATTGGACCGGAGGCGCCTCGCCCTCTGAATACTAAACCGAGCCGAGAGCGGTCAGCCGGTGTGCATTAATCAGATCCGACTTGCATATCTGAGCCGCTTAATTGCGTGGAGGGAAATGTCAGAAAGCAAATGAGTCTAACGTGTCAATGTGTTAATTCTACTATTGATTTCATCGATGCTCCGTTCGCTCTCTCAGCTCATTAACGCTGACATGTCAGACCACACACCCACAGACAGAGAGTTGCATAAGGATTTCTTCTTTTTGGAGAAAGTGACTACATTTTTTAATCAGCCAGAAAAATAAAATACACCTTGGACCCTGCTCGTCAACAGCTGCATTCACATTGAAGTTTATTATTTACAGAGATAACCGGGGTAACACAACACCCTAAACTAGTGTGAGTGGGCTCTAACAAGGCCAGCCCAACATCTGTACTGATTTCCAACTAATCCTGTTTTGATAGGTCATACATAGAACCAATCTTTGATTTGACCTGATAGATCCTTTCTCTTTCTGTGTAGCCAGAGGCTGATGTGTCCAAGCATTTTACACAGCGCCTCTCCGCTTCTGCGTAATGCAGCCACCGGAGGCTTCCTCTCAGCCTTTACAGACAGAGTGATCAAATCTCAATCAGATCTCTATGTGGACTGGAGACACATATTAATACCAGGTTTAAATGTAAAGATGCATTTTAATGTAAAGTCTAAAGGACATCATCCACAGCATCAGGGTCAACCCCACCCTTTCTATTATGGTAGTTCCGTGCTCACATCATATCGTATGGAAGGGAAAGATTCCCATGGTTACGTGGATGTGAGCGTTCATGACCTGAGACTGCAGAGTCGGTTCAACTTGCATGTGTATGTACAGTGGTAGCACCTGAATGTGTGGCAAGACTCAAACAGAGAGTTTGCACACTGTATTAAAAGCTCTAAGCAAGTTTAATTGTGCAACATTTCAATCTTTAGGAATTATCAAATCACAATCACAAAGCAGAACAAGTAATATATATACATATATATATAGACACTAACACATTCATCACTCAGGGGATGGTGATCTACATGATTGAGAAACAGTCTGCTCTCCAGTTGTCCAATCAGAGCTGAGATGAACAACGCTGTCTGACACTCCCACACAGAGGACGGAGTATACCTCTCTGAAAAGGAATTAGGAGGATTAAGATCAATAAACAAGACTATATTAAATATAAGATTAAAAATATATATATTATATATTAATATCTAAATATTGTATATTTGTGACATCACAAATGGACAGAAATCCTAACGGCTTGTTTCAAACGCACAATTTCTGAATACGGGCTGTGTGTATTTCTCCGTATATTGAGCGCTTCGATACTTTCACAGTATTTATATAGATATATAAAAGACATGAAAATCTCACTTTTTACAATATGGGACCTTTAAGACATCAGGGTATAACACATGCGCAGTGTAACTGATGACGCGTTGATGACGCATGACCCCGCCTTCTTCCTCCTTCCTTCTGAGAGCAGAGAGATACGTGTGTGGATGTGTGTGCGGGAGCTGCTGTCCGTCCGCGGTGAGAAAGAACAAAGCGGTAGATGACGGGATGACAGACAACGTAGTGTAACGTTATACAGACATAACAAGGCTGCTGAATGAGAGAGGCATCCGCCGATACATTACACAGAAACACACCGTGTTAATAACAAGCCGACCACCTCAGCTGGGAGCTGCGATCTGTTTTTAAAGTCACGCACCTCGGCGGAGGTCTGCGCTCTCCGGGTGCCATTCTAGTTCTTATTGTATTCTTTCTTGTGGAAGTCAATAAAGAGATGTTTAAAAAAAAAAGTCACATTTACAGTTGTTCATGTTTGTAAATTAGAAAAGAAGGAGACTTTGGCAGGAAAGCTAATGTGGGTTGTTGTGTTGTGTAGCAGGCTGCTCTTTATATGATACAACAGCTTTATGCAAGATTGGAATGGCTGTATCAAAACAAGGTGGATGAAACCTGGACGGGTTCTGGTTTGGATGAAACCTGGTAAGCCTGTTCTTGCTGCTCACCACCATTGTGTTGCTGCTGCACTTTAAACACACTGACACTTAAAACTCTACCTGTGTACCCATGTGTGTGTGTGTGTGTGTGTGTGTGTGTGTGTGTGTGTGTGTGTGTGAGATGGGGGGGGGGGGTTAAAGAGAAATGGAGAAAAAGGGCCGGTTGTCATAGCAACTCTGTTTTTCAAGGAGAGTCAACCATTCATTTCCACACTGAAGACTGCAAGGGAACACTTAACTCTGTTCTTCGCCTAAGGATACTACTTTAAAAGTCCCCCACCCCCCTTCCCTCGTCCTGTCTCTCTACCTTGCTCGCCCTCACTGAAGTGTCAATCTGAAGTGAAACATTCCGGCTTTCGGCTGCCACTCCAGTTCGCCCGCTCTTTTCTTCTCTTTCTGTTTCTCTCTCTCCTGCTCAGCTCCTACCTCTCTCGCTCATTCCGTCTTTCTATTATTGTCTCTCTCTCCTCCCTGTCCCTCCTGCCGTCTCTTTCAATTCAAATCTTTGACATAAGGGAAGTGAAACCTGTGATACCAAAGCAGCACAGTGTCAACTCCGGGTGTATCTCAACATATTCATTGATTATCATATTTTAGATGTAAAAGGGACTGTATGCAAGTTTTTACACATATAAACATCTTCTAATTGTTTTTTATTGTCAATGTGTAAACAGGTTGTAACGTAACCTAAAACCTTTCTGGGTTTCTTCTATCAGCCTGTAGACTGCTTTTAATGTGAAGAACTAGGGACAGATGTTCTGGGAAAATCCAACGGATGTGACATTATGTGCGTTCGCAAGTGCCTTAGCTGTAACTAATGTTCGATTAGAAATGGAGTCCACTAACGCCAACAAACAACCAGCCCCCCCTCCCCCTCCACAACTCAGACTCCAACACAAACTCCACAGAAGCACAAAAAAAACAAAAGCTATATCTATTGAAGCCCGTCTGGCAAAACAGGAATGTGACCGACGTCGGAGGAAAACTAGTGTTGTGGGAGAATAGCAGAGCCAGTGCGAACAGCGTGTGTGTACGTGGGAAGCGAGTGGTGAAGCAAGAGTGAGAGCAGCGGCAAAAAGAGCGAGCAGCGGAGCAGAAGAGAGTTAGTTTAGGTCTGAGAATATCAGTGAATGTTGCAAAAATGCTGCAGCTCCTCCAGACCAACAGAGGTTTCCCGTGTCTTGTTTCCTGCTGCTGAGTGGAGTGACAGAGAGAGTAAAACCTGATCCACACCAGGAACGTCAGGAGAGAGTTGCGGCTGCGTTACCTGTTGTTTTTTATTTCGGCGTCCGTGTTAACAGGTTAGAGCAGCCACACTGCCCACAAGGGAATAGAGGTCTCGCCTATTTTGGACGCGTGCCGCGCGCTTCACAGCAACAACAGACAGTGAAAGTGATCTATTGACAGTATATTGACATCATACCAGCAAAATTACTACAGTTTTGATGTCTCTTTCTGTAGAATATGTTAGGGACTCAAAAAAAAGTAAAAAAAGTAAAGACATTTTTAAATCAACACTTCCTGCTTTCATTTCAAAATAAAAGCCCTCAAGCGTTTTTTCTGTTGACAGAATTCCTTCATTTGTTAACACGAGGCTTTTATTCTGAAATATGTGCCGGACAGTGTTGTAGAACATGCAGTGACTTGGAGAGCTCCATGAATGGATATAGTACGGAGTTTTAATTGTGGATTATTACTATTATTTACAAATTACCACACGTTTCTTAACCTGTCTCTGTCTAAAATAAATATAAATGACATTTATAATGAAATGAAATGGCCATTAAAAGTCAAACTCTATGTGGAAAGAAAGGGCTGACAGCAGCAGCTGACACGCAGCTGATACGCAGCTAAAACTGCGGTGTCTCCCCTGGTCCTTCTGACCATGGTCGAGAGACTGAAGCAGGAAAAGTTAACTCTAGGATCAACACATCGATTCATGGAGGGACCTTTGTTTGGTCAGCTAACATTACTGCCAAGCAGGTGAAATATATAGTGATGTTGTGTTTAGCTGCTAATGATGCTAACATTAATCACATGATGCCTTTCAATCATGATCAGTCGGTAGTGCAAGCACAAATGCGAACAACAGGAGTCACTGTTCCCTTTAATTACTACTTGTATTAATCCAAACCACCATGTCCTGCGTTGTGAACACATGCTGCATCATAACTACTGTACCGTGTGTGTTTCACCTCTCACTGTGAGATGCTCAGATTTCATTCAGCCCAGGTTTGAGGAGAACAGAGAAAAGTACTATTGATGTGACTGATGAATGTGCCGAGCCTCCTGTCAGGGTCAGCGACAGAGCTCATCTGACAGGGAGCCATTTGATTCCCCACTGAGAGGGACATTATCATGATGATGGAACTACACCTGGTCATTAGCTGCACAACCTGACAGATGAATGGAGCTGGCTCTGCCCTTCATGGCCACACTGGCATGGTTTTCAAAATGGAGCTGAGTGACTTGGTAGTTGCTGACTGGAGCATCAAGTGCTGTGGACGTATGAGGCAGCTACCTCGTCCCATCCAGGATTTCCAAGCTTTGAGAGCTTTATTGCCCGTGGCACTCCCGACATCGGAACTCACAGCAGGCCTTCGCAGAAAAGGTGTACTGGCTGTGGATGCCACAGAGGGTTTCCTTGAGCTCACTGAGGAGAGGGACTGATTTTACACTGTCCACAGCTGACAACTCTGCTGCTTAAGGTTGGCTGCAATGCAACCCAACACCCAACATGACAACTGCATTGTCACAGCCGAAGCCAACTATCTTTGGTGATGGAACCAAAGCCAAACCTGGAACCCCATTTGTCTTCGGGGTTTATAAAAAAAAATGTGGTTGCGCTGTGTTTAAGGTACATGTCTGAACATATATGTTCTATCTCTGCTAGGGATGCACCGATACCGATACCGGTATCGGGTATCGGGTCCGATACTGTGCTCATTAACTCGTACTCATACTCGCAAAACGGCTCCGATACAACGGCACCGATACCACTGTACGATGGTGTGCCCGACCCCGCTGGGCTGCGATCCCACCTCCGCCGGTGCGTACCGGCCCTCACTTTCATTGCGCCACAGGGTTTTGCTTGCACCCTCTGCTCTGACTTGCAGGTGCATTGAACTCCTTGGTCCGTTTTTCAAGACGGGCCGCTTGGGTTGCCGACATCGCCGCAGACCCCTGACGCCTTTACGTGGGCCAAGCCCCAATCTGACGGCCTGACGCAGTTCGGACGTTCTGAAGACAGTCCGCCCCGGTCGACAGTCGCACCGGGAGCAGGGGGCCGTTGTCCACGGTGTGGCGAGGTCCGACGGGGAGCGCTGTAAAGCTGCGGCCGCAAGCCACCTTCACCTCCAGCATTTCCAAGTCGACCTAGAGCCGGTCGCGGCGCACCGCCTCGTATGAGGGACTCCCCAGCCTGCCGTGTGTCGCTCACACCCTCCAGCTGGCTGTTAACGAGGGTCTTTTGGCACAGAGAAGTACTGGTATCGGTACTCGGTATTGGCAATACCCAAATCTAAGTACTTGTACTTGTACTCGTTCTGAAGAAATGTGCTATCGGTGCATCCCTACTCTCTGCACAAAGCAAACAGCAGCAGATTATTAGCACTGAGACATTTCACCTGTGCCACAGTTCACCCGTAACACTCATCAAAACTGGGTTTGTTTACAGTGGAGATGCATTTAATGTCAGTGGTCCAAAAATGAAAACATAATGAGGTGTACACACACACACACACACAGACACACACGCATGCACAGAGCTGAGCAGACGTGGAGATGCAAGCTGTCACTAACAAAAGCAGCTACATACTCCTATAATTGGATTTCATTGTGCTTGCCTGAAGATCTTTAGTATGTTTCTGTGATATTGTCCCTATTGTTACCTTCCGACAAAAGATCAGCTGCTCCAACTTATGCTTGTCTCTATATCATTGTTATGCCAAGGCTCTTGGACACACAGGAGCAGTTTTTTCTCACAAACGCTCTGAGCCTATGTTCTCATCCTTATTAAATGTTATATTTTACAACATGACTTTTTATAGCTTTTCGCAGTCATTACTTCGCTTATGATTCCATTTGACTTACTGTATTAATTGGCTTATAGAAATTTAAATAAAGATGATTTGTGTGTTGTAAACATTTATTAGATTTAGTTGAGCTACTTCCTGGTTCAGAGTTGACCTACCATTCTTACATAGTTCTGAACTAATTCAAGTCAAATGAATGGACATTTTGGTGACATCACTTTCTGCTGCACGTTTATAAAGCTGGTTTGAATAATTAGGCCAAACTAAGGATTCATATAAAACCTAAGTAAGTTACTTATGTTTCCCTCCACAAACCCTTGTAAAGATGTTTCAATCAATGAAGCTTGGTCTTCAGACCTCACCCATGACAGACTTTTTTGTATAATTTGCTTAATACGTTTTGAAGGAAATGCAATTGCGGCTTGGATTATGTTCAGTTGTGTTTTTTTGTTTTTTTTCAAAGATGGTTGACATCCTTATGCTGCACAGAAGTCATACGGAGGACGTCAGGTGGATAGGTGTACAAAGGGGGCCATGCCATTGTTCCTACGGCCCAATATTGCAAACAAAAGCACATGGTTAATTATTATGCAAAATGACATCATCGGACATTCCAGGTGGCAACAGTTTGTTTTTTTTGGTACCGCCCTACTCTCCCTCTGGTTGGCTTACCCTGATATTCTTACACTAAACCTAACTATTCTCACTCCTCATGCCTAAACCTAACCAACCTAACCAACGAAGGCATTCAAGGCAAGGAGACGGGAAGGTCCGATGATGTTGTTCTGCATGATAATTAGCCATGTGCTCCCATTTGTAACATGGAGAGTATGTATTTTCGGA
Organism: Sebastes umbrosus; assembly: GCF_015220745.1. Classification (NCBI taxonomy): domain Eukaryota; kingdom Metazoa; phylum Chordata; class Actinopteri; order Perciformes; family Sebastidae; genus Sebastes; species Sebastes umbrosus. The sequence continues at coordinate 25,941,510 of NC_051289.1, forward strand.
GCAATGGGCTGTCGGAACAATGGCAAGTCCCCGTACAGAGGACAGGACTTTGACATTGGATACCTGGGTTCATGTGCTATGTATCAGATGTTGTTTTGGGTGGAAAACAAAAAGGGTGATTTATTAACACAGTTCTTCAAATAATCACAAAGGTTCACAAAAAAAAGTGGGGGAGGATGGGACCAGGTGGTTGAGCCAAATAAACAGAAGTAGAAGAACAGAACAGAGGAAAAAATAACTAGGCCGAGCTAATTACTTTCTATCTATCTAGTATTAGGGCCAAATTGAGGGGAAAAAATCTGAGATTTCGAGAATAAAGTCATAACTTTACGAGAAAAAAAGTTGTAATATTATGAGAATAAAGTCATAACATTACAGGAAAAAAATCGTAATATTATGAGAATAAAGACATAACTTTTAAAGAAAAAAAGTCATAATGTTACGAGAATGAAGTCATGACTTTGCAGGAAAAAAGTCATAATATTACGAGAATAAAGTCATAACTTTACGAGAAAGAAAGTCATAACATTACGGGAATAAAGTCATAATTGTATGAGGAAAAAAGTCGTAATATTGTAAAAATAAAGTCCTAACTTTACAAGAAAAAAAGTCGTAATATTACGAGAAAAAAGTCATAACTTTACAAGAAAAAAAGTCTTAATATTACGAAAATAAAGACATAACTTTATGAGAAAAAAAGTCGTAACATTACGAGAATAAAGTCATAACTTTACAAGAAAAAAAAGTCTGGTTTGGTTAAGTTTGGTTTGGCAATTAAAGTATAACATGGAGTTTTTAACCACTATTAGCGCTATGGAGCAGACCCATAACTGTTGTATGTGTTATGGTGGGGAGCAGATTGCTGCTGACAGTTTCACGCTATTCCACTGATTGACAATTGGTGCTGGGAACGTGCCAAAAAACCTAGCTGTGCCAGCAAAAGATGGAGAGAAAGGGGAGTTTGAACCAGCAACGGTCGTAGTTGACGTTAACTTCACTGACTATCGACTCACGGGACAAAATAAGTCAACTGAATGAAAATTGTTTGTTTACAAGAAAATAACTTTTTTAAATCATATTTCTACCCACTGCAGCTTTAAATGTAACTGAATGTCTGGTGTGTGTTTCCTGTACAGGATGGAACAAGATGCTCTCATCCACTTTTACAGACACCAACAAAAAAACCTGGACAAGGTGATGCCAGCTGCTTTCAAATAATAATGTTTGATTTATTTGGCAGGCTAACAACAGTAGCCCGGAGGTAGTCCTTCTCCCTGACCAACTTCTCTTGGTGGAACCCAAGGCGCTCCCATGGCAGATGGAATATATAATCCCTCCAGCGTGTTCTGGGTCTGCCCCGGGGGTCTCCTCAAAGTTGGACATCTTGGGAAAACCTTGACAGGAAAGTGTCCAGAGGTTACCTGGCGGGTGAGATGAAACAGAGAGGCGACTGTTCGTTCTAAACAACAACGGTGGCTCCTGAAGAGGTTAACATAGATGCTACAATGTCATCAGTTCTATCAGATCTGGAGAGGATTTCTTCATTGAAAGAAGAGCAAAGAACGGCACTGAAGGCTTTTCTCAATGGAAAAGATGATTTCTCCCAACTGGTTTTGTCAAGAGTTGATTGACATCCAATCACCTGCCAAGTCTTTTTTGAAAGTGCCTGCCCTTTTTCCAAACAGTTTCCAATGACGGCTTCTCAAATGGTTCTGTGTAACAAACCATCTGGTGGGTCAGGTTAGTCCAAAGGGTCTCCTGATCCAGCCCGTTCTCATCCCCAGGACCTTAAATACCAAGGCTTTGTCGGCATTCAGCATTTTTAAATCATATTTGCTCCATTTCTATACACTGCGGCTTTAACTACAATATAAACCCATCCAAGGCAGCAGTAGACGCTCCGAGAAAGTGTGCCGGAAGTGTGGTGACGTAGTTTAAACAGCGAAAGAGACAATCATTTGTTCTTTCATTTCTCGTGTTCACAACGTTCAGTGTCGTTTTCACTGTACAAACATAGTCATTTTAGGCCCAACCATGTAGTTCTTTCCTAAACCTGTAAAGTGATGCTAAGGGTAACTATAGTGGTTTTGATGCCGAAAGTAAAGTGAAGCTAAGGGGCGTGACAAAGCGGCGGTATGTGACGAGTTGGGATGAGAACGTGTTGCCTGATCAGATGCTGAACTAACTCAACTGGCTCATTTCAACATAAAGAAGTAGCAGTTCTACTCCAAGCACAGGGGTTTAATCTGCGTTTTGGTTGAACATTGATTTGTTGGAGGCTTGGAATGTAAAACACCTGCATAATTGTGGATATTGCAATAATCCGCCTGTCAATTTAAAGCAGAAGCATTGTCAAACTGTAATTTTGGTTAAGAGTTACTGGTTGGTTTGGCAAATGTACGTCTGGTTAACTTCCCTGAGCCTAAACTCTAATGCTCCCTTGAACTCCTGTTACTCGGGACAGCAACTTGCTGCCAACCAAAAGAGAAACATCATTGGCCATTCTTGCATTTTCCATCAGAGTATTTTAGTTTCTTAGGAGGAAAAATGATGTAATTATGTGTCTGTGCCTCTGTGGATACTTACAGAATAACCAGTGCCACAACCATTACTTCTACTACCAATATGAATGCTGCTGCTGTCATCACTACTGCTCACACATCAACAATCAAACAAGCATCATTATTCGTAAGTAATGTCTTTGCTTAACTTTCGTCCCTTTTCCTCATCTTCATGTTTGTTTCAATCAGTTGTTTTGAATCTGACTAAATCCACGGCTGCATAGAGCCTGCTCTACGGTTTCTGCTTTTGTTTACAAGCCTTATGTTCCTGTTACCAATCCTTCCCTTCCTTAGGGGGGCTTGAGGCAGCCGTGTGCTAGATTGATAGTTCAACATGTCTTGATGGAAAAGAAAACTCTTCTCAATTAAGTTTATTGATCAACTTACAACCCAAACTGTCCGTTGTAATCATCCAACGCCAGTTTGGAGCCTGACTTCCTGTTTCAACTGTGACCTACAATATAAGAAACGGGGCTGCCAAATTTCACCAACAGTCCGCAGTGAGATTTACGTGTTTTGGCAGCGGCAGCCCCTCAGCCCAACCCAGTTTCCTGTAATTGTACATGCTGTTTGTAATAGAACAGCACAAGTAGGAATGAAAACAATCTGATAAAATAAGACAAATTCAGACAAATAAAATAAATGAATTATTCATAAAATGTCAATGAATACAGAGCAGACTGCAGCCTCGCTTGTGAAGAGTGAAAGTGAAGTATGACTTGAATTTGAAAGGATAGGATAGCCCCTTGAGATGTAGCATCTCATTTTCGAGGGTGTCCTATAGACACAAATAGAAAAACACATACAGACAAAACAGCATTACATAACAAACATACACAGCAAATACACAGATCCAGACAGCTCGCTCACCATCTCCCACCCAGACCCCCATCAGCCCTCTGTTGTTATACAAGAAAAATTGGATACAATGACCAGATTTTAAATCATCATCAGCATAAAGAACAATTTAAGCATTTTGTCTTCAGTTTCTACGTAGCACAAATAAACTGAGGATCATAAGTACACACAAATTAAAAACATGAACAGGTTGTTTTAAGATGAGAAAAAAAAGATGTCCTGAAGCAGCGGAAAGATGTAACAGATTATTCCGGTCTGATGGAGCTTTGTATTGGAATGACCTGCGTCCAACTTCTTTGAAAATTTGTGGGATAAAGAAAAAGGGATGTTGCATTTATGTCTGAGTGGATATGAAGATCTACATGGAACAAAAAAACTATTTAAAATAGGAAGGACAATTAAAATAAACACATCTGAAAATTAACTGAAAGTAGTGAAATTGCCTTCTAGATTTAGGCTGCAACCAATTAAGTGATTCATACATGAAACAATGGTGAGTTCTATACGGACACCTCAAGACAAATCTACAAAGAGAATTATATACAACATTCAGGGGCCTAAGATAAGTGTCAGAGGTGTTTTGATAGTCAATGTCAGCATAATCAATAATAGGTAGTATCAACTGAGATATTATTCTTTTTCTGACTTGAAATGTAAAACAATGAATTGAGCGATAAAGTAAACTCAGACAACCATATGTTATTTTTATAGTAAAATCAATGTGGGGCTTGAAGGAGAGTTCATGGTTAAATCCAAAGTCCAAGATATTTGAATGAATCAACTTTCTCAAGGAGCGACCCATCATCAAAATGAATATGCAAATCCAAGTAATATGAACTTACGTACTTCTCCGAACACTGACAATTAAAGTGTCTTGGTGAACAGTTGATATAAGCTCCCCGTTTCATGCTAAAGATGAAACAGTACTGCTTTTCAATACCAGTTGATAGTTGATCATAAGCGTGCAGATTACCGCAGTTCTCCAGGATTTACTGCTTATTGTCAAAATAAAGCCTTCTTTGTTATTCACATCACATTTCCCTGCTACAGTTCTCCGGATTCACTTTATCCTCATATCCTATTAATCACCAGCGGCGCATTAACAACTTGAATTATTAGTATTTAAAAACGCAATCATTCAACCACATTTCGAGAGGCTTTCATTGGAACCCGCAACTCATTGAACAACTATGGAACTTTCTGTTTAAGGTTCTGGAAAATAGCAGCCGACCGTTTGACTGCTTCTAAATGGAAATTGGGGTATTTGCTCTCCTCGTGGTGATGAATGATCTACTGTTGGCTACTGATTAGAGGAAGTGCTCGGTTTTAGTTCTTTTTAAAGCTCAAAATAATTTTTGATTCATTGCCATGAACTAATTAAGAGAGAAAAAAAAGCATCATTCATTACATTTCATCTAGAATGTATGGCTCCAACTTTTAATTCAAATGGCTGCATGCCCTACAGCCAATGTGAGCCTACAGTCCTGTCAGTCACTGTTGCTGCAGTCAAACCTGCCTGTTGTGCACCGCTGCCCAGAGGGAAGCTAGAATGAAGCGAGCCAGCATAACAACTCTCATCAACATCCCAGTACAGTAATGCACTCTTCAACAGTGAGTGAACAGACAAAGACTTACAGGATTACACCCTAAAACTCTGACACACGTCTCTGATCCCGATCAAACGTCGTGGTGTCAGCAGGTGTAACTTCATTTCTTGGACTTCAAGCAAGCAAGAGCCGTGCACCTCGTGTTCCGGCATTTCAATCCCTTTTGCCTAAACTTCATTAAATGTTTTGCTTTGCTTTGCTAGTGGAGGCTGGTCCAGAGAGGCAGAGGAGGTTCCTCCTCCTCCATTTTTGAGAGGCAAGAGGGATAAAAAAGAGCTATTCATGTCACGATCAGAGTGCCTCGGATGATTTCCAGACTGCCATCAGATACCAAGGACTTCTTTTCAAAGTAAGCTGGACAGTCACTGTCTGTCTGTGGTTGAACTAATTGGCTTTTTCTGTCACGTGACACACCAGGAAGTAAGTCAGCGTTGGACTCCGCCAGAAACGCCCCCTTAAATTAAACTTTTATCCACTATTAAGTTACATTTTACAACTCGCCTTTCAAATCTAGCTTGGTTTCAACTGCATGTCTGGATTTTTTTTAATATATATATATATATATGTATATATATATAGTTATTGAGTTTTTTCCCCACTAAGGATAGAACACAATCAATACAGACAGCAATACACATCAATACCCCCCGACGTAAGATAATTGCATGAATAAAGTTAGCATATATGATAACAAAATAACAGACACAATTGTGACAAATACAAGTGAAGAAAATAAATTAAAATTAAAAAAAGGAGAAAGTAAAAACATAATAGAAAAAGAAGAAAGAATATACGTATATACAGTATATATATATATATACATATATATATATATATTCAACTGCATCTTTTAACTGGGCTATGGATTTTAGTCATCAGACATCCCGATTTCCAGCTTTCTGAGAAGTTTGCGAAGCGAACAACTGCAAAGAGCATTAGCGTAACACAGATTTTACTGAGAAACTGTTTCAGTTAGGACTGAACCGGAGAACCCGGAGAACCTGGAGAATCTGGAGAAAACCCAACAGGGAGAACATGCAAACTCCACACAGAAGATGCTCCAACAGAGGACGTCCTCCCTTACCAATCAACAACCAGAATACAATATTGACATCGCGTTGGTCCGATGATTGCCCAATTTCCAAATTTGACCTTCAGTTCTCTACCACTGTAAAGAGAGACGAAGTCCCGCCCTTTCCGGTGGACCACCATGGGACCTCATTTGGGAAAGAATATGTACGGTAGTCAACGGCGAGAGACAAATTATTTTTTGATCCCGTTTGAATTGCACCATGAATCACACGTGTGTCAGTTTAAAAGATCATCTTGCAAGTTGTTGTAAAACTGTTGAAGTATCAGACTGATAATACGTCATTAGAAAGACGACACACCCTAAAGTCACGTATTTGACGTCTCTCTCTCTCTGAAGCTACGATGTGTCTCCGGTCCGTTCTCATTCTCAGGATGTCAAATATCAACACTTTGTCACAGCCGTCGGCGTTCGATACCGCCACGCGAGGTACCCTTTTGCAGCGATATGTGAAACTAATTCCTTCTAATTTGACTAACAAAAAGGTTATCAAGACACTAAACATCTGTATGTTTAATACAAACAAAATATATTTGTCTCTTTTGTTATTGATATATTTTTATACTCTCCTGTGTACTGAAACTATATTAAGTTCTTTTGTATAATGAAAGAGGAAAGTAGAGATAAGTAGCCGACTAGTGTAAATAACATGATGCCGTGGGTTGGTTTTCCTCCTGTCTCCTTTAGTGTCTGCTAAATGGATGTAACCTCCACAGGAACAACAGCAAGATGTCAAACAGAGTAAATACTTAACGGTACAAAACTTTGGTAAATATACTTGCATACTACAGTACTTTGGACGGTAAACCTAAAGCGACTGCAGGCCTGTCTTTAGCTAATTGCTCATGCACTTCAGTTTCCAAATGATTAACAGCATTACAATAATCTCACTCCACACTGTCGACAGTGTGATTGTAGTTGAGTGTGGTTGATTTGATTGAATGCGGTTTGTTGGCCTGTGTGTGCTAATGCATTATAACTGCAATAAGAGTGTCTATTTGTGCATCCACCGGCATTACTGCACCCGTGTGAATGAATATGTGCATGTTTGTGTGATTGAACCCGTCTCGCTCTGATTCGACTTCTCTTCCTGACTGAGAGCCTCTCCATGACTGTGCACTGCTAATTCCGCACAGGGTTGCAGCCCGCCTCGCCGGCAGGAGTGCAGTCACTCGTGCACCGCGCTCTGCCCCCGTGCACTCTGCAGTTAAATCAGCTGTGAGTGCCAGAGTACGAGAGCACAGCGAAACCATCAGCCAAGTGAGGTTCAACATTTCATAGCCAACACTCCACTCCAGAGTAGGGCCCGCTCATGCGGGTGTGTACTGACACCACCCCTTATTCCACCATAAAAACCCATTTAATTGAATCACCCGGCAAATTTAATAATCCTCAGAGGATAATCCGCCAGCTCGCTGTTTGGCTGGCGATTTCCCCTCGCACCATCAGCTTTGATTCTGAATTAAATGGAGTGTTCATCGAGCTAGTCTGCTTTTGTTATTGTCAGACGCTTTGTAGTGAGTGAGTTATTGCTTCGCTCTTTGATATGAATCATCATGCTGAAATGGAGCGAGGTCTTCATCAACACGTTTCTAACTAAATCTGAGTTTGGAAGAAAAGAGAGGCTTCCTTCACTTCACCTTTCCTCGACAACAACAAAGAACTGATGCTGAAATGTGGAGAGTCACATTACAGGCACTTGGATATTGTGCTTTTCAATCAAACGTTAAAGATGCAACATGATGGTTTTAACCATCAAGGTATCACTATCACTGATACCGTCAACAATTAAGATACAACTGGAAAGATTAATAGTTAGTGATGGTGTTTAGTCCTAGACACAATGGCTTCACTTCATCTTCACTTCATCTTCAACAGCTTATCCGGGGTCGGGTCTCAGGGGCAACAGCTCCAGCAGGGGACCCCAAACTTCCCTTTCCCGGGCCACATTAACCAGCTCTGACTGGGGGATCCCGAGGCGTTCCCAGGCCAGTGTGGAGATATAATCTCTCCATCTAGTCCTGGGTCTTCCCCGTGGCCTCCTCCCAGCTGGTCGTGCCTGGAGCACCTCCTTAGGGAGGCGCCCAGGGGGCATCCTTGCCAGATGCCCGAACCACCTCAGCTGGCTCCTTTCAACACGAAGGAGTAGCGGCTCTACTCCGAGTCCCTCACGGATGACTGAGCTTCTCACCCTATCTCTAAGGGAGGCGCCAGACACCCTCCTGAGAAAACCCATTTCGGCCGCTTGTACCCGCGATCTAGTTCTTTTGGTCATGACCCAGCCCTCATGACCATAGGTGAGAGTAGGAACGAAGACTGACCGGTAGATCGAGAGCTTTGCCTTCCGGCTCAGCTCTCTTTTCGTCACAACGGTGCGGTAAAGCGAATGCAATACCGCCCCCCCGCTGCTCCGATTCTCTGGCCAATCTCACGTTCCATAGTCCCCTCATTCACGAACAAGACCCCGAGGTACTTGAACTCCTTCACTTGGGGTAAGGACTCATTCCCTACCCGGAGTAGGCAATCCACCAATTTCCTGCTGAGAACCATGGCCTCAGATTTAGAGGTACTGATCCTCATCCCGGCCGCTTCACACTCGGCTGCGAACCGATCCAGTGAGTGCTGGAGTTCGCAGGCCGATGATGCTAACAGGACAACATCATCTGCAAAAAGCAGCGATGAGATCCTCAGCCCACCGAACTGCAAACCCTCCCCCCTACGACTACGCCTCGATATCCTGTCCATGAATATCACGAACAGGATTGGTGACAAGGCACGGCCCTGGTGGAGGCCAACCCCCACCGGAAACGAGTCCGACTTACTGCCGAGAACCCGAACACAGTTCTCGCTTCGGGCGTACAAAGATTGGATGGCCTTGAGAAGTGACCCACTCAACCCCATACTCCTGCAGCCCTCCCCCCACAGTATCTCCCGGGGGACCTGTTTTTTTGTATTTAATACAAAAAGTTGTTAGTAAGTGGATCTTGTTTTGTGCCACAAAGCAGTAGGACTTGTATTAAATATAAAGTACCAGTCGTCCTAGCAGCAGTTTTGTTTATTTCTATAATAAATATACCAATATATAAACATCAGTCTGATAAAAATATGTTGATGCCAAAATACAAGTAGCAATTTTAACAGAAATAATTTAGACTGTTGGACATACAAACAGTCATACACAGACATCAGCAACATTGCCCTCAGGCCAGCATCCAGCAACAGGGCAAACAAAGAAATCCACAAAATCCATCTTGCCATCTTGATTGTCATTTCCGGGAATGAAGTGTTGGGTTTTTCCTTTTTTTGGGGAGAGAGGAGGCACACAGACAAAGCTATTTTCTCTCACCGGGTGCCTGTAAATTTCTTGAGTTATGTTCCCCTCTTTGCTGGAGCTTTCTCCGCTGTAAGACAAAAAGCTAATCAAAGGCTGCTGCCTTCGGGGCAGGTAACCCCGGCATGAACTAAAAGAGAGAGCAATATCATTCCATCACTCAGTGTGCCACATGCTCACTCCTCCTCTCTTTCTCTCCCTTACTCTGAGAAAACATTAGTTCTTGTTATATGGAAATTGGAGGGAAATTTCCTTTTAATGGCCTATTAACACGCAGTTTCTCTCGCTTTTTTTCCCCCCAGATTGCTCACTCATACTATCCATCAGGATTTGAGTCGAGGAACATATTTCATTCCTTCTTCAGGAGCTCTGCTGTAACATGCAGTCTTGTATAAGGTTAGGGTTGTTGATTTATCTCGCCATTGTTAGCAGTAATGGATTTAAAGATATTAAAAGTGTCCTGAGGGCGGTGCTTGAGATAAACCTATGGTTAATTAAAACCAGCAGTGTACATCCTCAGGAGAACATGAATGTGGTAGGCAAATTTCATGTAGATCCAGCTATCACATTATGAGATGCTGAGTCTCATGTGCGCTGTTCAAGGTTGTCATAAACATGGCAGTCCTGTAACCCCTGGTCACTATTTGAGGATTTACAGTAATATAGTTATTATTATAGTTATATAGTTATTTCTATTATTTTTTTACTTTCTCCTTTTTTTTCTTTTCTTTTTTTTTTTTTTTATTAAATTGTAATTGTGACTACTGTTATTTTGTTATCATATATGATACGTTTATTCATGTAATTATCTTATGTCGGGGGGGGGGATTAATGCGTATTGCTATCTGTATTGATTGTGTTCTATCCTTTGTGGGGAAAAAAGGGAAAAAAACTCAATATATTGTTTAAAAAATATATAAAATATATAGTTAATATAGACAGTAATAATGTTTTTATTTTATTTTTTATTTAACAAGCTACATTAGCACACCCACAGCCTATGCAATCATGTTAATGTAGGCTACATAACTGTATCTGTCTATAGTATATAGTTTAGGTTAGGTAACTTGATGCCTGCCCTGTTTACATGCTTTTCTTTTCTTTTCGGAGTAAACAGATTTCCTTGTAGGAGCATTGAGCTCTGCTGGTAGAGTAACAAACGTGTTGTAGATTTGGGGTGTTTCTGCACATCCCCTGCTCATCACCCTGTTACTTGAATCCACCGTCCAACACTCCATCCCTTCCTCTTCTTTACATCCCCTCTGCTCCCCCTCCTCTCCCCCAATTCACAAATTAAAAACCCCTCTGGCTGTTCTCCAGCCTTCCCAAATGGGTTGGAGGTGACAAGTAGCCTCCATCAACCCGACACTCACCCCTCCCCTATCTCCACACACACACACACACACACACACACACACGCACACGGTCCCTGTACATGCACAGGCACACACAATGACACGCACACACACTGCGGCTGTCCTCGGTATTGTGTGTGTGTGTGTGATAGCTGGTGTTAAACCGACAGTAAGCCCGTCTTCCTTGCTGGTATACTACCGTCGGCAGCTTGGCCTCAACGGACCTCACCCCACCACAACCCTGCCTGGGGCTAATCCTGGGATACATTCTCACACACACACGCATGCACGCACGCACACACACACTATATTCCTCCTTGTCTTTCTCATTTTTGTCACTACACCTGCTCACACACACTTGCAGTCACACACTATCAAATCACTTCACATTCATTTTTACCTCCACCTCCCTCCCTACAGACACAGACTTACATTCACAACATGACATATACAGACATGTATGTGCACACACACACACACACACACACACACACACACACACACACACACACACCATCCATCTCAATACACAAATATTGACACACGTATACATACACACAGGCACTGAGGATGGCATTGATGACAGTGTTAATGCTCTGTGTGTGACACCAGCCCAGATTGGTATTCAATACCGTCTTGCTATAATACATTACAGTGTGTGTGTGTGTGTGTGTGTGTGTGTGTGTGTGCACTTACCTTCCTAATCAACAGTGGACCTCGGTATCATTACACATTCACACTCGAGGTCGATCCCATATTTACTGATGCTGAAATGGAGTAAACGCGTTCCGCATACTCTAAACCCAGTGAGAAACATCTACTAATGGAAGAGTACGAGGAAGTTCAACATATAATATGTAGAAAAGGTGACACGGCCGTCAGCTGCTGTAAAAAAACAGTGAGAAAAAAATGTGGGAGACGATAGCGGAACGGCTCAATGCATAAGTAACCGAAAAATAGCAGATAACGTTACATTCACTGCTGTTAAAGGGACTCAATGTAAGAATCAGAAATGTCTTGTTAACAGTGACACCTGTGGCCGTTAAGTCAACGAAAGTCAGCGTCCTGTTGCTCGCGCTCGTGCTCGCTCTACATAGACATGAACGAGCGTCGCTCAAAACAGTGGTGGTCTGGAGGAGCTGCAGCAGTTATTTCTGCACAAACGTCCACTGTACATTCACTAGATACTCTCAGAGCTAAACTAACTCTTCTGCAGTGTGGAGTGTGCACGCATGCACGTGAGAGTGGAGCGAAAGAGCGAGAACAAGCACGGTGTGTGAGTGAAGGCAAGCAGACAGAGGAGCAGAGTACAGCAGAGACTCCGGTCCTGGAGACCAAAGCTACGGTCTCCCCCGCGTCCTCCGACCGCGGCCAACACTGTTTAACAGACGGGCTTCACTAGATACAACCAAGAGGTTTTGGTGCTTCACTGTAGTTTGTGTTGGAGTCTGAGTCTGAACAGCGTAGACACACGCGAGCGCGCATGGAACACCGACCCACAATGATTTATACGTGTGATGGTACGTGTCCACAGGGGCGTTTTTTAGCGCGAGGGGACGCAACGCTTCCCAGCATTGGACGCTTGGTGTGCTGTCCCTAGAAACAAGGCACTCGGCACTCCTGATTGGACGAACGCTTTCCCGCCGTTGGCTGCTGCTCCCAGCTTTCAAACCGGAACCAGTCTGGAGGCTCGTTTGGAAACTTTCTTCTCTTATTTCACGTAAATAGTTCATTGAAATGTGTTTCTGAAGACATTTGAGGCGAGAAATAATCCATGCAGCTGATTAATCTGTCTTTAATTTGGATCAACAACCTTTATTTTAAAAGATCCTCGGGAGTTTTGAGAAGCGGCGAGTCGTGTCGGACGCCCGTAATTTGCAAAAAGTAGACGAGCCCTCAACTTAATGCAAATGAGGAGCGGGCGTCGTGACGCCTAGTCTCTCGAATCGCGAGGCCACGCTACCAGAATGCATTGCGCGGCTGCTTACATAGACAATGAATGGGGAGCGTGGAAAGCACGGAGGCTGTGGACACGTACCATCAGAAGTTACAAACAGTCCCTTTAACTGAAACCGTCACAATGATACCATTCAAGGAGTTACTGTCACTTCTTCTTAAAAGTGAGCGGCGGAAGTTAATATATTTACCATGAAGATTAAATACAACCACTAATCCACAATGCTAGAATACAACACTATATATATATATATTTTTTTTTAAATTATAATTATATTTTATTATATTATATAACGATGATTAATACATCATCACAATTGACAATACATGTTGCATACATGCTTACAGTGTACAGTGGAATATGATCATTTACTTCTCTTTACTAATTCCCCCATGTCTTTCTTTTTATCTCCATATCTTGCTCCAGGTCCTGCAGGTTTTTTTTTTTGTGATTTTAAACCTCCATTTTTTTTTCATTGATATTTGCACCTCTGCAAACTATATTTGCTTTTTTAAGTGTGTGCTGTATGCCTACAGGCATCTGACAGTTTGTGAATTCTTTAAAAGACATTAATTAGCACAGCAGGAATTGTGCATGGTCTGCCCCATTACTACCATTATTTATATAGAAAGAAAGAAGGAACGGTGGATGTAGCTTACATGTCAGTGTAGTGGAAATACTTATTTAGTCCATAATGTATTTCAATGTGCACTGCAAGTATACACAGTAACACAATGTATTAATCATTGATATTTCTTTCTCTCCCAGCAGAACAGTGATCCAAGAACAATAAAAGGTCAACAAGCATCGTGGTGTCCTCTCCCTGTTGTTTCATGAATATACTATATAATATAATATACAGTACAATATATAGACATGTATATATACACTATATAATGTACAGTACACTATATAGTTACTGGTCCAGTGAACATTATCAGCAATTTCTAATCAATAATATATTCATCAAACCATCACATGGATGATTATAAAAATAAAAATGAATGATGATCACAATGTTAAAATAACAGTACTTAGATGAACGATGGTATGTATTCAGTTAAGTATGTATTTCTATTAGCCTGCATTAAAATATGGTAATTTAATGCAGGCTAATAAAAATAAGGCAAAATACATACATAAGATCATGGACTAACTGTAAAAAACACACACTGGTTTCTGATTGGAGTAACTGCTGAATGAACAGAGAAGACATCTGGATTAATCAAGCCTGTATGTTAGTTAGCCTGGTCTGGAGCAGGCTAGCTGCACACAGTACATCTCCATGGTAACTGATGTGCCACTGCTTTCATGAAACCGAGTCAAGACTAAACCGAGCCAGGATAACTGGAAAACCCCATCTTAATCCCCTATGTTACGAGTTAACAAGTCTGATACAACGACTTCTTAATACTGGTTTCTCTCCTCATGCTGTAGGTTGGTTTGTCAACTACCTCACTGATAGGACCCAGGCTACACAGTTTGAGGGTCTTACATCTGAAGTCCTAACAATCTGTAAGGGGGTCCCTCAGGGTTCAGTTCTGGGCCCACTTTTATTTACTGTTTACATAAACTGCCTGGGTGATAATGTTCAAAATTCATCTTTCCATTTTTATGTGGATGACACTGTTATTTATCATTGTGCAGCTAACCGCAGTATAGTTTTTGAGTATCTGCAAAATGCTTTTAACACAGTCCAAGCTCAGCTTTACCAACTGAAGCTTGAATCAGAGTATTGTTACTACTCAAGGTCAACAAATTGAAGCAGTCTCCACACACAAATACTTGGGATTTTTAATTGATGACCACCTCTCTTTTAAGCCTCATATACAGAGTCTGGTGAAAAAGTTGAAATTGAAGTTAGGTTTTTATTTTAGAAACAAGTCTTGTTTTTCTCTTGATGTCAAACGAAAACTGGTTGAAGCGACGTTCTTGCCTGTTCTTGACTACGGTCATCTGCTTTACATGAATGCATCAGTCCATTGTCTCCATATGTTGGATACTGTACATCATGGTGCTGTAAGGTTTGTTACAAACTGTAGAGCCCTCACTCATCACTGGATATTGCACCTGCTCTGTCAATACGTGGGCTTAGCCATTGGTATGTTTTTATCTATAAGGCCATTCTGGGTAGACTCCCCTGTTATTTATCCGTCTTTCTAACCAGAAAACATGGTAACCATGGGTTACGGTCTCAGGACACGTTGCTTATGACAGTTCCCAGAGTTCGGACTGAGTTGGAAAGAAGGCCTTTATGTGTTCTGCACCATCTGCATGGAATAGCCTGAAAAACGAACTTAAACTCCAGGATCTAGTCACTTTAAATTAACTTAAACTCCAGGATCTAGTCACTCTAAATGAACTTAAACTCCAGGACCTAGTCACCCTAAATGAATTTAAAGGCATAGTGAAATCTATGGAAACGGACTCTATCGATAATTGTAGTTGTTTTGATTGAAATAGGATTATATGGCTTCCCTACACTTTTACGGTATGGCACCTTTAATCTCAATGGGTCTAAATCTGGTTAAATTAAGGTTAATTCATTAATTAAAAATTTAGGTTTTGTGAAACAGGCCTCTGGAGATGTGACACTAGGCTATTTTATATTTGGATTAAGAGTATTACAAAATAATACTAGCACAAAACACTGTATTTTATTTTTACTGTAGATAATGAGAACACAAAGTTACTATGTTGAGATATAAAAACAGTCGGTTCGTTCAAGTTACACATTTTCTCACTCCCCTCTAGTTAATTCCATTCATTTAAGGTGAACAGAGTTTGTCTGCTTGGCGTTTCGCCTCACTGTATTTGTGTTTTTTTTCGGTGCTGTGTCCTCCGTTTTCGTAGCTTCCTCTTGGATGTGTGCTTGCACATGCGTGGGGGGGGGGCTACACATCCAGTACATCCCAAAGGCTGATGCCCAGAAACGTCCCAAACACGGCAACATAAGAAGAGAATACAGGGAGAGGTCAGGTCTCTATACAGACACCGCCACACACACACTAGTGGATCAGAAGTGATGATTAGGAGGGATTACTTCGGGAGTCTATACATTGCTTTTTAGGAAAATGATGCATAGTGTACTTTTAAAGAATTCAACAGCATATTTTTTAATCAGTGTAGAAACAGCTCTGAAACTGGATGTAGACTATGTCCTCCATTGTAAATTACGTAGTTGTGCATTATTCAAATAGACTGTATCCACTCCCTACAACACCAGCATCACATGAATTTCTCCAAACCTCACTCAAATACATCGCTGCTTTTTCTTTCTTGGTATTTGACCTGGAAAAAAACAGAGGAAATGTATCCTCTTAGGGCCCTTCAGTCATTTCCTTTATTCCCTTCTTCTTCCTTTTACAAATCAATATGTCACTAATGGTTTTCAAAATCAAATGCTAACCTTTAACCATGAAAAGGGGCGATTTCTTCAGCGAGACAGAGGGGCAACACACATAAACACACAAACACACACACACACACACACACACATGCACACACTCATTGATTACTGGAGTTACACAGATAAAAGGACAGTATTTGGCTTTTATTAAGATTCAGCCTGTCATCCACCTCTAAAATAATGGATATCATGCATTTGTAGCTTCTGTGTCCATTTACCATTTCATATTTATGTTGCGTTGCAGCACTCAATTATGTATTTCTATGACCAACACACCTGCATTATTCCTCAACAACACAACAACAAGGCAAACGAATAATAAAGATTATGAATACAAAATATTCTGTTATTGCAGCCATGCTCGAAGATGAGGATTTCAGCGGCCTTATGTTGCAGTGCAAGTTTAAATGTTTAACACGTCGCTTGAAGTACTTCATTACACGTCATTACAAACCAATTACACACAACCATTTCATATAATGTCATATTTTAAGTATAAAGCAAACTTTGTCCATTTGGAAATGTAGATTTTGAGAAAAACACCACTACCACCACTAGGATTACTTTTGACTTCAGTGTCAGTCATTTACTATCCGTACATGCAGACTACATCCAGCAGACATTACTGTGATGTTGCACCCAACAGGTCCCCGAAAACCCCAAAACGTCCTCAAAGCTTATGGTTCATACAATGCTCAAAAACATGAAGGGAACACTTAATCATCCCAGTATAACACCGTCATCAGTTAAACTTCAGGGATATCGATCTGTCCATTTGGGAAGCACAAGTGATTGTGAATCACTTTCTGCTGCTGTGGTACAAATGAAAATGACAACAGGTGAATGGAGAGGAAACAGCAAGACAACCTCCAAACAGGGAATGGTTCTGCATGTGGTGGCCACAGACAGCTGCTCTCTCCTCATCCTTCCTGACTGATTCTTCTCTAGTTTTGTGTTCTGCTAGTGTCCTTGTCACTACTTGTAGCATGAGGCGGTTCCTGCAGCCCAATCAGGTTGCACAGGTAGTCCAGCTCCTCCAGGATGGCACATCCATACGTGCGGTCGCAAGAAGGTTTGCTGTGTCTCCCAGCACAGTCTCAAGAGCACAGAGAAGATACCAGGAGACTGGCCGTTACACCAGGAGGGCCGGACGGGGCCGTAGAAGGGCATCGACCCAGTAGCAGGACCGGTATCTGCTCCTTTGTGCGAGGAGGAACAGGAGATGCACTTTACAGGATGTCCTCCGTACCATTCACGGACACTTCTGTAAATCCTAAAATGGAAAATCCCTGTAAATTTACAGTATATCCTCCGTACCGAGCCAAATAGCAGCACCGACCTTTACATTCTGGAGGGAAAACAGACGCTAATGCTAACATTTGTTCGTTACCTATCTGTCTTTATGGACCACCTGAGGCTGAAACTGGGCTAACTCTACCTGACTTACACTGGAGTCTAAAATATAAACATTGGTAAAACGTAAATTAAAATACCAAACTTGTGTTAGTCTCAAAATGAGTCAGCGAAATATTCCTGGTGTATCTGGTAACAACAGCTGAACTAAACAACAAAACAGCTTTCCAATTAAAACAATAGTGAGCTGACGTTAAGTCCTGAACATGAATCACTCTGGTTAGACATTAATTGTTGATTTTTTACCACAGAAGTGAGAAAGGTTTCTTCACATCTCCAAATCCAAAATTTGAACTAAACTTTACACTAACAGAGGTTCCCACAATGCAATGCGTATTTAAAAATAGGGGTAAAACTCCTGTGAAAAATCATTACCGAAGATTCCTTCATATCAACACGTTACATTGGCTATTTTGACGGACTTTTCTTAGAGTGTGCCAGAGCCCTACAAAATGACCTCCAGCAGGCTGCTGGTGTGCATGTTTCTGACCAAACTGTCATAAACAGACTCCATGAGGGTGGCATGAGGGCCTGACGTCCTCTAGTGGGACCTGGCGAGCAACTGTCTGTGGCCACCACATGCACAACCATTCCCAGTCTGGAGGTTGTCTTGCTGTTGCCTCTCCGTTCACCTGTTGTCACTTTCATTTGCACCAAAGCAGCTGAAAGTGATTCACAATCACTTGTGCTTCCTAAATGGACAGATCGATATCCCTGAAGTTTAACTGATGACGGTGTTACCTCGGACAATCCCCCCCTCAAACATTAAACTGATGGCTCAACATAAGTACGGCTGTGCTGGAAAACAGAGAGAAAGCTGAGTTTGAACGGTTGATCCCTCAGTACTCCTGTAGCTTCTAACTGAATCTCTGTGATCTGGAGTTTAGTTTCACTCCTACGTGCCTGTTTGGGGGGGTTAACTTGGGATTTGTGAGGAGGGGTGGGGTGGTTTCCTCAGACCACACTGTCGACTGTTTTCTATTACTGACTATTTCTCCAGTAAAAACTAGTTCAGGTGGATTATCCAGAATAGTATGGCTGTTCCTGGAAAGAGATGTTGCTGTTGACTTTTTTTAAATGTAATTTTTTTTTGTGCCGTAACACAAACAGCAGTACAACACGTTGTCCTACTTATAGATATAGAAGTAATGTATATCATGTAATGTTTCCTGTAACTTTAGACATCAGTGATTTTGATGATTTTTTACCAAACGGCCGGTGGTGCGCCCGACCCCGCTGGGCCGGTATCCCACCTCAGCCGGCGCGCACCGGCCCTCACTTTCATTACGCCACAGGGTTTTGCTTGCACCGTCTGACTAGCGCGTGCGGCAGACTCCTTGTTCCGTGTTTCAAGACGGGTTGGGTGGGTTGCAGACATCGCCGCAGACCCCTGGTGCCTTTTACGCGGGCCCCCGATCTGCACTGAAAACAGTTCGCCCCGGTCGACAGTTGCACTGGGAGCAGGGGGCCGTCCCCGGCGGGGAGAGAGGGCGCAGCAGCCCTTTGTCCACGGTGCGGCGAGGTCCGGGCGGGGAGCGCTGTCAAGCTGCAGCCGCGAGCCACCTTCGCCCTGAGCCTTTCCAAGCCGACCTAGAGCCGGTCGCGGCGCACCGCCTCATATGCGGGACTCCCCAGCCTGCTGTGTGTCGCTCACACCCTCCAGCTGGCTGTTAACGAGGGTCTTTTGGCACAGAGAAGTACTTGTATCGGTACTCGGTATCGGCGAGTACCCAAATGTAAGTACTTGTACTTGTACTCGGTACTCGGTATCGGCGAGTACCCAAATGTAAGTACTTGTACTTGTACTCGGTATGAAAAAAATAGTATCGGTGCATCCCTATTTCTAGCGGCTGATGGCAAGACATCATACATAAGTAACACATATTAACCTAGAAATTTTGCGTTCCCTGTTCCTTCATAATAGCAACAGAAAATGTAGATGTTTGGGGCTGCGACTAGGCACTATACTCACCTTTAGCAGTATACCTCCAGCATGGTAGTTGTGATGCAACTGGAAGTATACTACTGCAGACCCTACACTCACTCCCAACTCGCCAAATAGGAGAGCTTGGTCAGTGACGCTACGCTTCAGACTATGATGTTCTACGTATCTAGCGTTGATTTTGCGCATGTCAGTTTCTGCTCATTACATGCATACACCGTCTTTGTTCCGTGTTCACAGGAAACACCTTGGTTAGGTTTAGGAAAATATTTTGGTCTGGGTTAAAATAAGTACTAAATACTAAATAAGTAGTAGAAGTATAATGTCTATGTAGAGCGACTACAAGCGTGAGCGCGAGCAACAGGTGTCGCTGTTAAGACATTTCTGATTCTTACAAACAGTCCCTTTAACTTTCAAATGCATGTGTATTACACCCCCTCATTTAACCCCCTCACTAATGCTGCCGGGTCTATTTGAACAGGAGGAACGATTAATGTGACAAGAACCCTCCGGGGTTCAAGTATGAAGTGTGGAAGCCAAATCAAGACAGCAAGCTGGAGTTTGATGCACGACAGCGTGATTCATTATCGAGCCTCTTCTAATTTGAACAGGACTTAACAGACGATGATGAGAGCAGGTAACCTTCAAGAATAATTATTATATAAATAAGCCCAACCATGGCATTTCTATGCACAGGTATCCACTCGCTAGCAGTGGGAAATAGAACTCGCACACAGGCTCATAAAGTCCAATAATAAAAGAGATAAGAAGCCACTTTATTCAGTTGCTAATAGGGGCCGTAAATCAGAGGGAATCAGGTGCAGAAAAAAGAACATAAAGTAAACTATTGTTATTAACTGCAGCCAGCTTAAACGGTTGGTTGCAGAAGTGGTGTGTAGCCTCGCAGATAGTTTAGAAATACTGGTCTGTGAGAGTTTTGACCTCACCACAAACTGAATTCCATTCACCTCCATTATATTGAGGTGGAAGCAAATAACTCAGAGCCAGATTTATGAAAACCTGGAGTAATAAATCAAAACAATATTGAGGTACGTGACAAAATGTGTATTTGTAGTTTGTATTAAGCGATACTTTAATGCTTATCCTCAGTCAGCACCAAACTGATGACGAGGTAGACCCTAAAAATCTAAGAACACAATCCTCATTAACTCAATACAATCTCTACAACCTTCAAGCCAACATGGGCGAAACCAGAAAAAAAAAGACCAGAAACAGACTCAAAATGACCACAAACAGACGCAAAACAACCACAAACAGATGCCAAACGATCTGAGAGACGCAAAATGATGACACAAAACAATCGGAAAGACGAACAAACAAAGACTCAAACGACCACAAACAGATGCCAAACGTTCACAGAGACGAACAAACCGAAAAAGACTCAAAACCACCACAAATACACTGAAAACAACCACAAAAGAGACGCAAAACGTACATAAATAGACTCAAAACCACCACAAACAGATGCAAAACAAACAAAGAGACACAAAACGACCACAGGGACACTCAAAACAAACACAAAGACACTTAAAATGACCACAAAGAGACCCAAAATGACCACAAAGACACTCAAAATGACCAAAAAGAGACTCAAAATGACCACAGAAAGACTCAAAAAGAACACAGAGAATTAAAACGACCCCAAAGGGATGCAAAACAACCACAAAGAGACTCAAAACAACCACAGAGACTCAAAATAACAACAAAGAGACTCAAAACGACCACAAAGACACTCAAAACAACCACAAAGAGACTCAAAATAACAACAAAGTGACTCAAAACAACCACAAAGAGACTCAAAACGACCACAAAGAGATGCAAAACAACGACAGAGACTCAAAATAACAACAAAGAGACTCAACACGACCACAAAGAGACTCAAAACAACCACAAAGAGATGCAAAACAACCAAAAAGTAACTCAAAACGACCACAAAGATACTCAAAACAACCACAAAAGAGACTCAAAACGACCACAAAGAGACTCAAAATAACAACAGAGACTCAAAACAACCCCAAAGAGATGCAAAACAACCACAAAGAGACTCAAAACAACCACAAAGAGGCTCAAAACGACCACATAGAGACTCAAAACAACCACAAAGAGACTCAAAACGACCACATAGAGACTCAAAACAACCACAAAGAGACTCAAAACTACCAACTATCATAACATTACAATAGCATTACTCTGCTGATAAGCTCATAACAACACCATTTGCTGCCACAGCACCATCTACTACCCCAACCTCCTCCTTGTGTGTAGAAGTTTATGCTATTGTTGAACTAAGATGTAATGTTCATGTTTATTTATTGAGTTGGATTAGTTCTCTCAGCAGAATCCTCGTTGCCTCCATGAGGAAGCCGGAGGACCCGGAGAAACCCACGCCAACACGGGGAGAACATGCAAACTGCACACAGGAGGAGCCCAAGCCGAGTTTGAACCTGCAACCCTCTTGTTGTGAGGCAACAGTGGTATCCACTGCACCACCGTGTCGCCCTGTTACAACTCACAGTTTAAAAAAAAAGATTCATATCACCGCATCCTGACCTGCCAACACTACGGTAAGGGATTTATCACACTACTTCCACCTTTGCTTCAAACAGACAAAACGTCACAATTGACAGACGTCCATGTCAGGAGAAAACGTCAACAGGTCATAGGTCATATTAGACATTTGAACTGATGCTGTCATGTTTCTTGGGAGGACAGTCTTGTCCTTTCTGTTGATGCAGTTTTTGTGTTCTGTCGTCCATATGAGATGTTCAGTGTGCAGACTAAACTCAGACCAATGTACATGAGTCCTGCCAGTTGGTAAGTTTGGATTTTACACTTGAATAATCATCAATCATTTTGTGCAAGGGGGGAAGATTTCCAAACAGCATCATCATCAATGAATTTGATCGAATATGATGAATCTGTGGCATTTCAGCATTTTTCTTTTTCATTTCAGTGTAGACAGGTTGCTCCTCTCTGCTGATGAGCCGGGATAACGGCACAGTTTTACATTTTAATTTGCAGCTTTACACACAAAACTTTATTTTGAATATGTAAAAAACAGCAACATTAAAAAAGGGTCAGTGTTTCTGTGTTATTATTATGCTGACCAGGTTGTTGCTGTTTAAAAGACATGATGCAGAAATAAAAGCAGCAGGTGACCCAACCATTATTTCTCCCTAATGCAATCCTGCAGTAGCTGATTTAGACCGGATTTAGCAAGGAAGCGTCAATTATGATAATGATTTATCATTGGTTTGCAAATGAGCACTAAGTTGAATATAATGTATTAAAATCACTCTTTTTTTACACAAGCTGAGTATAGATACCTGGCTATAAATGTTTGTGTGTGTATGGGTGGGGAGTTGTTGGATGGTTGGGGGTTGAAGATGAAAGGGAATATTTTGGCTACCTAATGTACCAGATTCAGTGCATTATGTGTATTTCATAAAATGTGGCTTTTCAGCCCCATCTGTGATATACTTTGAGAGAAAAGAAGGGACGACCACAGTGAAGGAATACAAGGGGAGCAGAGGGAAATGGATGCTTTGCAAGATGAAGAACAAATTCCTCAAAGGGGAAAAACAATGATGTTGAAATGTTGAGTCTCCGGCTCCAGAATGCCAAAATGCACTGCAAATGTGCCGTTGTTCCACTTAGCACAGTGATGATTGCACTATCTAACACTGTAATCCAGAGACACTGGAGTGTAACAGAATGGTCTTTACTTCGTAGATTGCAAACAACCAGTAGTAGGAGACTCGTGGGTACCCATAGAACCCATTTTCATTCACATATCTGGAGGTCAGAGGTCAAGGGACCCCTTTGAAAATGGACATGACAGTTTTTCCTCGCCAAAATTTAGCCCAACTTTGGAGCATTATTTAACCTCCTTCCCGACTTTTTTTAGGGTTAGGGAAACAACAAACAATGGAAGAAACCTCAGGAAGTGCAACAGAGGAGGGATCCCCCTTCCAGGACGGACAGACGTGCAATAGATGTCGTGTGTACAGAGTAACAACAAAATGAAAATACAACATAGACAATCCATGACAAAAAATAATACAGGTAATATGAACAAATGTGAGACGGTGGATCCAGGAGGATGTCAAGCAGCATCCCGGCATCGCCAAATAGATAGAGCCAGAACAACACGACCTCCTCTCCAAGCCAAATAGATAGAGCCAGAGCAACACAACCTCATCTCCAGGCAGCATAGATAGAGCCAGAGCAACACGACCTCCTCTCCAAGCCAGATAGATAGAGCCAGAGCAACACAACCTCCTCTCCAAGCCAGATATAGAGCCAGAGCAACACGACCTCATCTCCACGCCACATAGATAGAGCCAGAGCAACACAACCTCCTCTCCAAGCCAGATAGATAGAGCCAGAGCAACACGACCTCATCTCCACGCCACATAGATAGAGCCAGAGCAACACAACCTCCTCTCCATGCCAAACAGATAGAGCAAGAGCAACACAACCTAATTTCCAATCCAGACAGATAGAGCCAGAGCAACACAACCTCCTCTCCACGCCAAATAGATAGAACCAGAGCAACACTACCTCCTCCCCACACCAAATAGATAGAGCCAGAGCAACACAACCTCCTATCCACACCAAATAGATAGAGCCAGAGCAACATGACCTCCTCTCCACGCCATATAAATAGAGCCACAGCAACACAACCTCATCTCCACGCCACATAGATAAAGCCAGAGCAACACAACCTCCTCTCCAAGCCAGATAGGTAGAGCCAGATCAACATGACCTCCTCTCCACGCCACATAGATAGAGCCAGAGCAACACAACCTCCTCTCCAAGCCAGATAGAAAGAGCCAGATCAACATGACCTCCTCTCCATGCCATATAGATAGAGCCACAGCAACACAACCTCATCTCCACGCCACATAGATAGAGTCAGAGCAACACAACCTCCTCTCTACCATGGAACCTAGAGAGAGGATCAGATTTTTGTTTTTAATTCACAGTTGCTTGGTAACGTAAACCTGTGTTACCCGTGCTAATAGGCCCCCTTTGACTGAATTAAATTGATAGAGACGCTAAATCTCCTGGAGGACAGAGGTCCAGGTCCGTCATATGGAATAATGCACCACCAGCTAGAAGAGGCAGAGAGACGTCACAGAACGGCTGATGGTCCAGCACAGAGAAGCCTGAGTAAAAGGAAAGAGAAAGAGAGAGAGAGAGAGAGAGAGAGAGAGAGAGAGAGAGAGAGAGACACACAGCAGTGTTGTGGGACATAAACAACGAGGGGTTATTGAGAGGCAGTGGCTTAAAATTAATATTATTCTCGTCGGCAGGACTACTAGGCTTAAATTATACATTGAGACTGAGACCGACCCACCGGCTAACTAATTGAAAGTGCCATCCTCTTATGGTGAATGACAGATTCTATGAGCACGGGGTGAGAACGAGGCTGGGCCCCGAGTAGTATGTGAGCGTGAACTAAAAGTCTTAAGTGTTGCGCCAGTGCTAGCAGGGATGAATCCCCTAGCGCTAGCCTTAGAGCTGCTCCTAAACTATATCCAGCATTTGGGGTTACAGTACGTAATCACCGTTCTCTGTTACCGAGCTGGGACTCACACACACACACACACACACACACACACACACACACACACACACACACACTTTACTACACTCCACAAAACTCTAACTTACTCAAAATGCTTCACAAACACTCTGTTGACCCTCTTAACATGTTAGCAAATTATTACAGCCAATTTAACACAGTTTAACATCAACAATACCTGGAAAAAGGGGAGAAATAATCACATAAGTGCACTTGTTTTATGCTTGTTGAGTTTAAGTTTATTTGCCACTATTCGCAACAGTAGTGGTGAGTTTTTCTATCGCTATATCCATAGAATTATTGTTATTGTTTTTTGTATTGCTCTCGTTCTTGCATTGTCCCAGGACCCAGAGTAGGAGAGGAACATCTGTCGTTGGGCCCAGCAGGCCATCAACATCCACAGCTTTGCCAAAATCATTCCTAACGTCACTACAGAATGAATGCAGCCGAGGCAGCATATGATTGCACTACAGAGCATGCAAATACACACGGAGAACCTCACTGCATTCAGACACCAAGACATGTCATACATGTCTACATAAACATGATCCTTTTCCTCTCACTCTTTACATGACGAGGGTATTTTCAGTATGAATAACTGATCGATTTCTTAAACGTCTTTGCTTCTTCCCTTTGAGTCATGCCTACGAAGGGACAGATGCAGCCATTGGGCTGTAACAGCGTTACTTGGCAGCTCCAGCAGAACTGACAGGCACCTAAACAGGCACCCTGCAGTACTTCATGGAATCGCACAGCCTCTGGCTTGCTTTCCTCCCTCTATCCTCGTGCCCAGTCCTGGGCGCGGTCTGCTGTCCAGTTTGGTGCCAGTTATACACCCCCCGCTGCTAACAGTTAAACGGTATGGCTCTGGTCCATGCCAGGCCCTCTGCCCCTTATGCTCAGACATGTGCCAAATAATTTCCCTTAGCTGACAGCTAAATATTTTCAGGGGCATTTTCTTGCCCAGATCTGCTCTCATCAGTTGGTCGGTACGCTAACACAAGTAACTGAACTGGGCTCAATGTAGAAACTTTATGAATCTGGAGAGCACTAAAACTGATTGATGCATTGGGTTTTAGGTCAAAATGAATTCCCAAAATAGCGAGAACTATACATGCTAGGGTTATAGTAATTAAACTCCAGACAATTTAGCTTTTAGTCATAAGCATGTTTTCATGACAAATGAAACCTCTTTATTATACATGTACCATAAGTTCGACCCCTCCCCGCCACTAGGTGTGTGTTGACTTGCTGGTCTCTTTTTTATGTCTTCCAGGCCCTGGTCGAGGCGGGGTCATCATCAGATGATGAGCTTCACCTGGGCCCGGTGTAGCACTGATTATAAAACCCTCTTTGCCATTCAGATCGCTCTCTCTCCATCCTCTCACCCCACTCCATCCGCGTGGACACCGCAGCACGGCTGTTCTTTTTGTTTTGTTCCATGCATTCACACACATGCCTCCATGCACGCCTTCACCACTGATTACTGATACTGATCTTTGCATTTATTTGTTGATTTTTGTAAATAAACTTCATATTTTTTTGCATCGACCTTGTCTCCACTCCCTTTTTTGTTGCAGCCTAAGAGCCGGGCTGTAACAAATTGGGGGCTCGTCCGGGATATGAAATGTATTCACTGCTGTCCACTTTGTAGTGTCAAAGTTCCTCTTTGGAGGTTCTATGAAATTAATCGAATCCTTGTCCACAACACCTCTCCTTCTTAAAGGGCACTCCAGGAATTTAGTATTGCAATTCCACAAAGCTGGGGGACAAGACACAGATTTAAAAAGGAATGGTTAACATGGGAGCAGCTGAGGCTGAGATAGTTCAGACTTCTTCATGTGACTGGATGGCATTTGATTGAATTGAACGCCAAAAATATCCTGGTGCTGCCCACCCCACTCTATAGTCAGCAGTTGCCCTGTGGTGCAATGTAGGATAGTTGAGAAAGGTTCAACTTAATGCAGATGTCCTCTGAGGAAACCAATCATGCTCATTTTGATTCCCTTGGGAAACAGAAGCACACACTTGTTTTCTACTCCACTCCATTATGTAAAAGAGCTAAATGGAAGACAGCTGATTGCCGCGGTTTCCCAATTCTCTACAATACAACTACCAGGACAAGCTACCTTGGACTCAATCTTGGAAACCAGCAGCAATCGGTCCAGCCTCTGAGAGCAATGGCTGATATTTCTGGGGTTCCGATGTAGGCGGCAATACTTCCTCTTCTGTGTGCCGGTCACCGTTTACAGATTGATTAGTAGCTTGAGACACGAGAATGGAGTTGGAGTTGAGAGACGACGTTTACGACCGGATTGTTTCACAAGTAGCCAGTTTATAAAGCTAATACAAAGCTAAATCATCGTCAGACAATAACTGATGGGTTCAGAGATCACCTCTCAGCCCAGCCAATGAATGTTGCTCTCTACACGGACTGTTTACTTGCATGCAACCAAAGCCTGCTCAAACGTGATTGGTTAAAGACGACAAACGGAAAACGCTTCCGATACCAACATCTTGTCCCGCAGCACAGATTCTTCATATGAATGCAGAATCTGTTTATAGAGATTACCTTGAACTGGAATTAGAAAAAATATAAAAGAAACACAGCTTGGGAAATGAACTACTTTGTCATGACCCAGAGAGGTGGCAACATGAGACAATTACTGCCAAATCAGAGCTCAGTATGTCTATTACATTCTCAACGCTAAACTGTTCACACATACATTTCATTACAACTCTCCCTGCTTGGTATAATTTGAATAAATTGATTTTGAATGATTTGTTGTGTCTTCACCTAAGCCAAGATACCATTGAAGCCCAGAGAACTGTTTTCAGAGGTTTAGTGGTACTTTTCATGATAAGTCAACTGACCTTTACGTCAAACATCCTTGACTCTTGAAATGATTACACTCATCATAGTTTCATAACTTCACTATGTTTCCACTTCATACACAACTGATCCAATGAAATGAATATGAACTAACTTAAGCCAAGCAGGACTGTGATGCCCGCCGGCTGCTAGCAGCTAATGTTACTAGCTCTCCCGGGACTATGGGACGCCATTAGTCTCGAGCCCTGATCCCCAGTACCTGCAGTACTGTAGAAAAACCAATCTGTTTTCAGAATCGACTTGGTACTGAAGTCTCACATCCCTACTAGAGCTCCAGCATCTCAGACCAAAACAAACTGGAGCGTCGGCCACACCTCCCACCTCCCCTTCGTGTTGGGTCCAGGGTGGCAGAGACGAGGGAACGACTTGTTTTCGTTTCGTCCTACCTGTCAACGGGACTGCTTCGCCGGGTGGCGAGTCAGTTGGCGGCTGTGGAAATTAGGATTCGGCCAGCAAAGAAACCCAGCAACTTGGGTCACAGCTGGTGGACCGCTGGGTTTAACCTGTGTAATGGCAGCAACAGAAAGTTTGCCTATCCAGCGGGGAGTCGGGCGGTCCTCCGGGATCAGACCCCCGGGATCAGACCCCCAGTATTAGGTTTGCTCTGGCTGAATTAAAAAATCACCACAGGCTCTACTCCGGGTGTAGTAACCTCTTCTCGGCAGTGAGGAGGAGGCGAGGATGCAAGTTGTTTTCTAATTTCTGCCACTTTGGATTAAATCCAATAAACAAGCTATCCAAATGTCCCTGTACCTTCAACGTGACTGATAAGCCCTGGGGGCTTCTTCGTCCTCTCATGTTGGACTGAAGGCAGACTGGACCTTACAGTGACTCACTATTACCTCTCAAGGCAGTAAGCTCACCAAGATAGTGAATTGCTCTTGGTGTCTAAGGTTGTGAGTTCGAGACACGATTCAGGCAGAACGAACATGCTAATGCCTTAAAAGATTACTGACGATGGCCCGTCCTGTACTTCTCATGGGGCAGCTGCAGCTCAGTGGGTGTAGCGGGTCCTCCTCCGTTTCACAGCAGCCAGCTGCTACTAAATCCTTAGGATGGGGTAAATGCAGAGGTCAAATTTCATGTACTTACCTGTATGCATATGACTAATGTAATAAAGTTTTAAG
Organism: Sebastes umbrosus; assembly: GCF_015220745.1. Classification (NCBI taxonomy): domain Eukaryota; kingdom Metazoa; phylum Chordata; class Actinopteri; order Perciformes; family Sebastidae; genus Sebastes; species Sebastes umbrosus. The sequence goes on from NC_051289.1 coordinate 25,970,664, forward strand.
GTACAAGTGGTATTACAAGACAGGGCGGGCTGGGGCTAGCTGCTTAGCATGTAGTAGTATCTTTGCAACACAATACAGAGACGTCTGACATGATATCAGCACTGTAACCTCTTCACATTCTGTTGATAATGTTAGTTTGTTTTAAACTAAAATTCTGGCCACAACTTGCATCTTAACTGGGTTCATGAAGTTTGAAAGACATGGATCCCTCCCTGAATGATAATGAAAGACGTTGCATCATGAGAAGGGTAAGATCTAATGTTTTTGGAGCGTGGATCATACCAGGTTTTTGTTTTTTATCGGCATCTCATGAGTCCCTATGAAGGTACAACACTAAATTGCTGGAATGCACCTTTAACGTTGACTAACCTTCATTCCATGTCTGTCCATGTCATTGTTCCTCCTTGCCAGGCCCAAAGTTAAACTCTCGTGTTCCCAAAGTCCTCCTTGTTTCTTTCCACTGGCCAACAGTCGCCGACTCTTCTCCAAATTGTTTCCCCTCAACAGTAATACTCCCACTCTCTCTCCACAGGTGGTGCAGATGGCGTGACGGGAACAAACACCGTGCAGGGCCTGATGGGACCGCAGACGGTGCACTCGGGCCAATCGTCGGCCACGCCAAGCACACCACATATGGCGGAGACACTCTGGTGAGTGTTGTCTGAATTACCACTGTACTGCTCTCAACTACCAGCTAACCGAAACTGCACCACAACCTCCCTGAGGGCCCGTGGAGCCAGATTGGTGGTGATGGCAGTGGAAGGGATAGTCCTGGTGGGTACTGTGTGTGTGTGTGTGTGTGTGTGTGTGTGTGTGTGTGTGTGTGTGTGTGTGTGTGTGTGTGCGTGTGTGCGTGTGTGCGTGTGTGTGTGTGTGTGCGTGTGTGTGTGTATGAGATGGTCTGAGGCAGTGAAGCTGGTCAGTTTCTCTAATAGCACTGACAGATGGAGCAGATTTGGTCTAAAAGTGGTCCTAATCTCTCCGTCTCTCTGGGGTGAAATGGGACAAAGTGGATGAGACAACCTCCAGTCATTGGCTGGAAAGCTGCTGGAAAGAAAGAGCTCTGAGCTTTTTGTTGGATTTTTTTTTTCCACATGAAGTCTGCTGACTCTGGTTTATGTTTGTTCTGTGTGAACAAATTGACTGCTTGAGACAGTTTACAGGAAGTCGGAGAGGAAGAACAAGAAGTCCAGTAAAAGACAGCTGGATTTCACCGGCAGTCAGATGGAACATGGCATGGCACTGAGCCAGCACTTTGCTCTTTGCTGTTTCAGCTTAAGTTTTCCAATAATGTAAAATTCCTTCCTCAGCTCCAAGACTTTTGTAAGGATGCTTTTTTTTCTTTAGACTGACAAACAGGGACTATGTCAGCTTTTAAACTCCCACCGGAGCTCTGTGGTAGCACCGACTGAGAGAGTGGGCCAACACAAATAATAAATCAGTTCTAAGTGAATATTTAGCCATGAAATATAAATCAATAGACAAATGATGCACACTCACAGTAGTGAGTAAGGCTGTTACTGCAGCTCGACTTCATCATACGGACACCTTCATCAGCACCGTGTTCAGATCTAGATCTCTAATGACCCTTAGCTGCAGCAATCAATAGTTTTTATATTAACAACGGATCAAATTATTACGTGTAATGTAAAAGGTTTTGCTCGTAGTTCCAAACCCTCAGAGAATTATCACTCAGACAGGATGACACCTGTTTTTTTCCTGATACTACTGTATATTAGTTGCTTGTGTGTTCAATCGTCATTGTTTTTGAGGATGTACGGTATTATGACATTGTGTTTCTGATATAGTATTTTGTCCACCTCACAATTTCACAATCTAATCTGAAACAGTGTAAACACCAATTATAACACTATACAATCATATAAATATATCATTATGCTTATATAACTAATTGTCATGTTTAATTTAAGAAATCAATTTTTTTTTTTTTCGTTTTTTTCTTATGCAGTGAGCCATGGTTTGTATGGGTGGTGGTGGTGGTGGTGTATCTTCCAGTGGCTTTTAGGGGGTCGGTCCGAGTCAAAAGTTGCAGGCTGATTTTGGTGTACTCACTTTTGATTGACTTTTAACAATGTTGTTGTACAATATCAAAACTGATCAAACTGATGGCCACAGAAATAGGATGTGATGAAGTTGTGAGGGTGGTGAGGCTAGAGACAGGACACACAGAGACAGGATACACACTGCCTCAGTGAGCAGCGTGGCTTGAGCTCCTCCTATCATCCAACTCTTTCATCATTTTTTTTCCAGCCGTGAAGTTTTTGTTGGGCCAAACTTCTATGGAACTATTGTATCACGCCTAACAAATATATCAAAGAATGATTGACAAAGGATTTGAAAACCACGGGTCCAATTCAAAAAGAAATGACATGCTACGTGCAATCTGTCAAAGTACCACATACTGTATGCCTGACGCGTGAGAGAGAACGTATAGGCACACAGCCGCTGGAGTATAAATCAGGCATGAGGTGGTCCTCCTCAGCACCTCATGCATGATTTGGGACTGTTGACTCCTCTGTACGTCGAGCACACCGGTGTAGTAATTACAGCCGTTAGACAGGATGAATACCGTCTGGGAAGATGGACAAGCTGAGTGGTTCAGATCTGAAAACCTCCCAGCCAGGACCTGAAAATAGTCAGGCACTTGTCTGTTTGCTAAAGCCTTTTCCTGGATTTCACTCGTCTCAGTCTTGTTGACTGACGTGGCAGCGACTGAAACAAAGCAGATGCGGTTGCCATGGGTTATTGACGTGCAGCACTGAAAGAGAGGCACTTTATGAGTCTGGTATAAAAGGCAAAGCCATCGAGTGTTCAGTCGATGACAAGAACACGGTGACCTCAAGGCTCAGAAAAAGATTACTCTGGTGAATTTCTCATCATTTCTGTCAGACTTTCATCCAGTCACAGTCATTCTTGTTCCGTCATTAGAGGACATGATATCAAGTCCATGAGTGATAAAGCAGCATTAACAGTTCCAGATGGGGAAAAAAAGAAAGAAATCATACTGGACAGTGGTAAACAATTTATACAGTCAAAAATAAGAACAAAAACTTCTTGTTCCCTTGAGATTTTCTACATTTCTACACGGAGAAGCAAAGGCAGACAGTTTTGCCTGGCAGTCTCCAGCCTGGCCAGCCGCTGCTTTCACCGAACAACAAAAATATTATCCTCCTCCTGCTTTTGATACAGCACTGTCAATAATTCATAGACGCGCTCCATTCTTTTTCCTCAACATAACTCTCATCCCCAGTTCACAATAGGAGCAGGGCTACTGCAGCTCTGATGCATTCTTAATGCTATTTATGAGTTTTCTGTGACAGCGGTGTCAGTGTGAGGCCGGCAGACTGGGGTCGGCTACCGGGTCCTCGAGAAACTCACCACTTTTCTTTTTTTTTGTCGCTCAGCTTTCCTCACTTTTCTTGTGCTTTGCTGTTCTTGCCTATCTCTCTCTGCTTTCATGGATTTAGCCCGTTTCTTCCTCTGTTGTTAATTAGCTCTCTCTGCTGCCTCACTTGTTGTTCCTAACTTTCTTCTTCCCAGAGTTCCTCATCCTGTATCCCCGCAGCAGGGCAGGGAGAGGAGGGAATGGTCATAGCAGGGAGACGGAGGGCATTAAATATGGATGAAGAAGCTATTGCAGCAGTACTTTATGTAAGCAAAACCTGCTTGGTGTTATTTCTGTAGCAGGGCAGCCCAGCGGATAAACACAGCTGGGCAACTGAACATGGATACTACAACTCGACAGGCTCCCTGTTAGTTAAAATCGGATCAAGTCAGTTCTGTGCTGAAGGTTATTTTCTGATTATGTTAATATTTTCATAGCAATGGCTCAGCACAGAAATCCTTCCAGTCTGGTGAGAGCAGCTTAAGGTGTCCAGTCTGTAAAACCTGTTAAAAGTATAGTGTACTTAGCGGCGGCTTCCTGGTCTTATCAAATGAACGTACCAAACATAGCATGTTTCAGCTGAAACAAAATATCGCACACACTTCACACCACTGCCAACTATTTGCTGAATCATGGTGTAGATTTCCAATTTATTTTTCTACCTTCAAGGCAATGACTTTCATTCATTGGAATAAGGTTTTTTTTGTGGTTTGCAGAGACTTGACGCCTGCTCCATTGAAGTGATAGTTTGATCTTCTGATTGTTTGAGAGGCAAGAGGGAGATAAAAATATTAAAAGAGTAATTAGCTGAAATAAACCTTACAATCTCCGTATCATCCATCCATTAACATATGAGATATTCCATCCATTATCTGTAACTTGTAAATTATCTGGGGGTTGGAGCCGATCCCAGCTGACATTTGGGGGGGTGCACCCTGGACAGGTCTCCAGACTATCACAGGGCTGGCACATAGAGACAGACAACCATTCACACTCACATTCACAAGAAATCCATTATTAAATCCATTCTAATTAAAATGCTTCAACAGCGACACCTGCAGGGCAGAGGGTTAAAGGGCAGCCTCTGTGTGTGCAGTGGTTGTGGGCATCGTGGGGGGGTAGAGGAGGACGGCAGGTCCCTGTCCTCCCTTGAGGCGAGACATCTCCTATCAACTCAATGCATTTCATTTTTTTCATGCTTATCTGCGATTGGCCAAAATATGTACAAAACGATGTTAATCTTGTATTCTGTGTTACCAATCAACAACCAACAGAATACAAGATTAACATCGTTTTGGTTCAATGATGATTTCCAAGTTTCATCTTCAATCTCTACCACTGTACGTGACTGGGACAAACTGGCAGTAAAGCGATAGATGCGTGGCGTGGTGGCTGTGTGATTCACACGTCGGGTTTTCACACCAGCTGCGTATCTGCTGTGTTTCTGCTGCTGCTGCTGCTGCTGTCAGCCCTTTATTTCTACATAGAGTTTGCCTTTTAATTGCCATTTCTTTTCATCATAAAAATCATTTATATTTATTTTAGACAGAGAAAGGTTAAGAAACGTGTAGTAATTTTTTAAATAATAGTAATAATCCACAATTAAAACTCTGTACTATATACATCCATGGAGCTCTCCAAGTCACTGCATGTTCTAGAACACTGTCCGGCACATATTTCAGAATAAAAGCCTCACGTTAACAAATGAAGGTATTCTGTCCACAGAAAAAACGCTTGAGGGCTTTTATTTTGAAATGAAAGCAGGAAGTGTTGATTTAAAAATAAGTCTTTACTTTTTTTTCATCTCCGTAACATATTCTACAGATAGACATCGAAACTGTAGTAAACTAGCTGACATGATGTCAATATGCAGTCAATAGATCACCTTCACTGTCTGTTGTTGCTGTGAACCGTGCGGCACGCGGCAAAAATAGGCGAGACCTCTATTCTCTAGAAGAGATGCAGCCGCCACGCGCTCCGGACGTTCCAGGTGTGTCTGAGGCTTTAAGGTACTGGGCGCTGCGTCACCCCTCGTTGGACTGACAGGCTTCTAGCGACACAGACGCACTCGTGAGGTTCATCCCCATCCAGAGACTGCAGTGATTGTTTATTAGAAATCTTGTAAGTCGTTGTTTTACTGCTTAATAATAAAGTAGAGATAAGCCCAACCCAGCTGACTCTTCTCACCACATCCTCAAAATAATAACAGAGCCATAACTGCCCTGTTTCACACAAATGTTGTCTTTATTCCAGATGTCATGGCATATTGGAATCGGTTTGTACATGATATATACTGTAGGCTATTATAATAAGATTCTTCCTCATAAATACATAATAGTGAATTTTTTTTGTAAATATTACCTTAGCACGTTAGCACGTTAGCAGAGCAGCTGTAGCAACAGTTCTGTGCATGTGTTTCTGCTATGACAGTGTTTACATAACTTCTGCATGTCACCACCCCAATATGATGGGCCGCCCTAAAGGCTTTGGGCTGGTTCTGCAGGTGGCATAAAAATAGATTATTTCTAATAATTAACTCAAAACATATTCATAAAAATAATTCCACAACAGCGAAAAGGTGCTCTTTTAATAACTAAAGCAGGAACTAGCTAAATCATTTCCTTGGCTGCCTGGAGGAAGAGGGGATACTATTGAGCTAATCATTTATGTGTACAGACTAAATAATGTTATTATGAAAGCCTAATTTCTCTCATCTGAATTTGGGGTTTTCTCTGTTTTATTCTGGTGCCAGCAGCTGCAACTGAACGTGTGCATTAGGTAATAACTAATGTTATTAGTTATTCACGACAGTTTGGCAGAGCTCCAAAAAGCTAAATGACTCACAATATTGCATTTTCCAATATTTATAGGTCAACGATTCAAGACCCTCAGCTTTTTGCCTTCAAATCAAGTCGAGTCTTCAGGCATTCAAGTAAGTCAAGTCCTGCGACTCGAGTCTCAAGTCTACAGCTTTGCTTCATCGTTGGTTTGGTACCACACCAGAATTGGAACAAGGAATGGTTGCACTGTAAATGTATGAATCTCCTCTATTCTTCTTTGCAGTTAAATGTGGCCTCTACAAAATGTCAACACTGAAATGTCATGGGAAGTGCTTCACAGAGGTCAGCATATTTTGAGGATAGAGTTCAATGAAAATGAACCTGGTCAGATACCGACATGTTACTGTGTTACTTTTAGTCAAGCGTCAGTTTAACAAGAATTATACGATGTAGGAAAATGAAAATGTGGACAAAGACATGATGGGCATGTTTAAACTTTATAGCTGCAGGAGCTCCGCAGACACAAGCAGAGCCTCTCACACCAACACAATCAGTCAGAATACATCACAGCGTCGAGTCTTGGACTGAAAATGGCTGCCTCCTCCATTTGCATTTTGATGTGTCTGCCTGAAGGAGGCCCTCAAAACTCTTATTACTGCCCATCTCCTCCAAACAGCTGCAACACATAAACACACATGCACAGTGTGTGCAAGCAAACACATTCAGTACTTGGCACATATACTGCCAAATATGCAGCAGACATCTTTTTAACACACACACACACTTGTAAATGCATTGGCGAACTCACACAAAATGCACATTGCAGAAGCGTTCATCAATGCAACGATGCACTACAGCACGGTGACACAAAGCCTGCCATTCTCCGCAAAGATCATTCAGATGCACTTAAGCTCATGCACTTACATTTACTTCCAAACAAAGAACATTTTGTTCTGTTTAGGGTTGTTAATTTTGAAAAAATTCTTAACTGATAACCGACCCTTGTTAACCGATTATTAACCGTTAAACGACAAGATTTGTGCCTCGTACCAGCTGCAGTGTATGAGCACAACAGACCACTGAGTCCCCAGTTCACCGTCCAGGAGCGTTAACTTAGCAGCTACGATGCTGCGTGTAGTGTCGCAGACATGCAGCCACTTTCCCAGTAAAAGTCTCCACCGCACATTTAGTTTAGTTTAGCAGGTTGTCAGCTGTGTGTCTGCCCGGCATAATGACACTCTGTCTGGCCGGATTAACGATAGCGATTGTCCGACAAACAGTTTGTGTATTTGTGCTAAATTAGCAGCTCTAGCATTGCCGGAGGCTTCTTGCTCGCCGCCACACACATACAGTCTGTCAGCGCGACATAACTTTAACAAGTGTCCGTGTCTGTGTGTTGGCGGTGAGTGTGAGGTTGTTGGTGGCGTTCTAGCTGTGAACGTAGGTGTAGCAGTGTGTGTACAGTTTATTTGTCGGTGAATAAATACTACGAAACTACAACTCCTCCGCTCTGCTCAATCGAGCCGGAGATACCGGAGCCAACTTCCTGTATCCTGCGACTCCGGCTCTGCCTCTTAAGGTGGGCTGTTAAGGTGGACCAGCTTTTCTCCTAAAAGAGACGAGCCGCTCCTCTGAGCCGCTCAGCTTTTTAATTAATTATTAATATTTCTTTTAATCGTTTTAACCGATAGTGTTAATCTGTTAAAATTCTTAATGTCGGTTAACGGTTAAACGGTTAATTATTTACATCCCTAGTTCTGTTGCTTCGTCCATACAAGCCCGTCTAGATCAGGCATCCCCACCAGTAGACGGAGATGGATCCACTAAACACCAAACGGAAAATGAAAATTGCCCTTGCTTTAGCTGGGAGTGTTTTTGGCTAAATAAATTGTTGGGATGGGAAATGCTTTCGACTTATTTGAAGGTGCAGAAATTCCAGAACATTTGAGAGGTTTTTGCCTGATAGCAGTACTTCATACAGTCTTTCTTTCTTTCCTTTGTTCTGTCTTTGTGCATCGGCCTTAAACCCTCTGTACATTGCATTCTATAGCCTACAGTATGTGTGGGAGCCAAAGTTACACTGGTGGTTATTTGTTTCCCAGACATGTAAACATTGCTTTGTGGTGGATGGCACAGTTCCACTCAGTCTGTTATACAAGATAGAAATTATGATTGTAGCTGCTGTCAGAAACCACTTGCATGTTCTCATAATGGGATGCTGAAGAAAGAAGAAGAAGAAGAACATCACCTTTTATGGCTCAAGACAAACACTAAGTCAGAAGCTGTGTGTGTGTGGAGCCATTGTTAGACTTAACTTCCATGTCAATCACATGATGCCATTGGGCCAAAAAATACTTTTTCCCATAGACTTACATTGGGAAAGACACGTCTGCAACTCAGCAGATGTTCTTTTTTAAGTGAATCAACTCCCCAGTATGAACACTCTAATAGTCCTTATTTAAATAAATTGGTTCTAATAGTTGTAAAACGCATTAATAGCCGAATCCAGAGTTATTTCCCTTCTTCCGTTCATGTGAATGAGACCGAGGCTGGAGCGAGGGGTGAGAGAAGGAGTTAAAGGAGCGAGGGCCGGGAGGAGGAGTTAAAGGAGCGACGGATGGGAGAAGGAGTTAAATGAGCGAGGGCCGGGAGGAGGAGTTAAAGGAGCGAGGGCCGGGAGGAGGAGTAAAAGGAGCGAGGGCCGGGAGGAGGAGTTAAAGGAGCGAGGGCCGGGAGGAGGAGTTAAAGGAGCGACGGATGGGAGGAGGAGTTAAAGGAGCGACGGATGGGAGAAGGAGTCAAAGGAGCGAGGGCCGGGAGGCGGAGTTAAAGGAGCGAGGGCTGGGAGGCGGAGTTAAAGGAGCGGAGGCGGAGTTAGCAAGCCGTGACGACAGCGTGATGGCTGTGAACCCGTGGAAAGAATAAAAACATTGGAGGAGCTTGGAGTTCAATCATATACAATCAGATACAGTTCCGTTGGCCTATTACAAATGTACAATGTGCAAATTCAGCGCAGGGTGCTTTATTTAAATGCGCTTGGGACAAATTATTTCCTAAAAGACATTTTTGGTGGTCTAAAGCGCCTTCCCGAGGGAGGCGGTTCAGATTGTGGGTACAATGGATTGGACGGATCACTAGTTATGTCAAGAGCTTTCTGATTGGTGTTCAGTACATGCCTGCTGCTTAGTTGCGTCAGTAGTTTTCCTATAACTTTTCTGGCCGCGTTAACCACTCTTGACAGTTTCCCTTTACATTTAATATTCAAGTGTCCAAACCAAGCGATCACGTTAAGGGACAAAATGCTTTCCACCAGATTCTTATACACCATTTCAAGAATATTCTGGCTCACCCCAAAGTCATTATGCTTCCTGAGCAGGTGTAACCTCTGCATAGCTTTTTTGAAAACATATTCAGTGTTATCTATAAAAAAAATAAGGTGGCTATCTATATAAATTCCTAAGTATTTAAAAGAATTAACCTTTTCAACAGGATGTCCCATGGTTGTTGGCACAAGTCTGGAATGTAATGTTTATGGATGGATATGACCATTTCTTAAAAACCTCTGAAGTGATAGTTAAAAAAAACAGGGATGTGATTTTTTCTTCTTCTTTTCTCTGCAGCTGTATTTCTTCTCATCTCCCCCTCATGTCCTCCTCCCCGTCAGTGAGTTCAGTTCAAATCTCTTCCTCTACCTGAGGCTCTGCCCTTAGAGGTGTTGGATTGCAGTGGAGAGTATCCCGGCCCTCCGGCCTCTTTGGAAACATAATAGTAGATTCTTTGCAGGTCCAACTCTCAAAGTGCTTCTCAGATAAATAAGTAAAGTCAGCAGAATACAGTGTGTCCTTTCAAAAGCATTTAAACCACTAAGATTCTGGCCTTAAGAACTCACCTTAAAACCTATCCTACAGCAAGGCCTCCTCTCGTTTTAAACCCACCCTATCCCTACAGCGCCTAATAATCATCACTGTGTATTACTTACATTACATTTACCTGCTTTACATCAAAGTGAAATGACCTATCCCGGCATGCATTGGGGAAGAGGTGATCAGACATGTTCTGTTGCACGTAAAGGAATAATTCAACATTTTGGGGACTATGCTTATTTGCTTTCTTGTGTCACACCATGTCTGTGTGTCCAGTACAGCTGGAGTCTGGACTTGGTTAGCCTATCTTAGCATAAAGACTGGAAGCAGGGGGAAACAGCTAGCCTAGCTCTTTCCAAAGTTGAACAAGACTAGGTTGAAGTAGGACTGGACCATGTATGGTCAATGTGCTAAATTGTGGCCAAATGACAAAATAAGAACATTTGTATTAAACATAGTTTAAAAAGTAATTTTCCATGACCTTTTAAATTAATTTACCGAACGGCTTTGTTGAATACTCGATTCTGATTGGTCAATCACAGCGTTCTGTGGTCTTATTTCTCTATAACAGACCGTTGCTATGTATAACAGACCGCCTCTATGAGCGCAGTTCTGATGTCGGACCCTGGAGGACCGTTTTTGTTTCAAATTATTGATTTCTTCAGTAAGTAGCCGTGTAATAAGCAGGATAATGTACAGCGAGACGGTCATTGTTATGAAATAAACCCCGACAGGGTGCATATCACTGACAAAAAATGCAGACATTGTTATAAAACCTGAAACTCACCATTTGGAGTATAGTGCAACCGAGACCTGAACCTTGTGTGGTGTGGATTTTTCTGTGGCGGCCCGCAGAAACACGGCCACGTGCCTCTCCAGTTTGAAAGAGCAAAAGCTAAATGGGGAAATTCCGCTGCTGCTCACTCAGTTAGTCAGAGTAAGACTTTTTTTTCTGGGCAAAAATACCAAAACCTTCACCGACCACTTGTTGAAACCGCACACAAACAGACATGTAACAATTTGTGGTTTTAGGGGGAGTTGCATCAAAAAGTCGAGAAGCAAAGGGACGAAACTCTGGCTGCTAGATGGTGCTGTAGTAGTGCTGCTGCCATTTTGGACTGACAACGCCAATGAGTCTGTGGCCATGGATGTATAAAGAGACGTCTATAAATCAGAGGATAAATGATGTAAATCAACTTCCCAGAACGAACACTTAAATATCCCGCATTTAAATCGTTATGTCCTAAAAGTTGTATAATGAACTAACGGTTGAATCCAGAGTTATTTTCCTCGCCATAATGAACGGTCATCAGACCCGCGGGACTGCACCGCCCTGTACGCTCATATGACATATCGGGTTCTGACAGCTTCCTGCTAGCTGTATAATAACAATAATGGATATATTGTATTGAATAATAATGATTATTGAACAATAATGGATATATTGGCTGTAATTCATCACATTTATTATCTTCAAATACACCCATGGGCTGTATGCTGTCAGCCTGTACCGTGGTGGATGTATTAACGTCTCTGTTCCCAAACAACCGGCTATCGGCCAGTAGCTAGTAGCGCTAGCAGCATGACATAGGCTCTCAACATCTGTGTGCTAACTTCCATTTATGCTCCTCTGGGAAGCAGCCGGGCAAAAAAAGTTGAATAAATACATAAGAAATAGTTATAATTAAAGCTGCAAGCAGCGATGAACGGGCCCTCGCCCCTACTTGCGCGTCGGGGATGCTGGCAGGATGCCGACCGACGCGGCCGGGCACCGTGAAACCGAAACTCTGACGAGCGCCATGACGCCTGCCGCAAGGCTCTACGACAAGCGGTTCACGAGTTATGAAGGGGGGCGTGGCTAATGTGTAGGGGGCGGGGATAACAACACCAACTTAACAGGCACTCTCTACTGAGTGATATAACACCTCCCACAAGACTCTACGACAAACGGATCATGAGTTATGAAAGGGGGCGGGGCTAATGTGTAGGGGGCGGGCATAACCTTCACCAATGAAACAGGCACTCTCTGCTGAGTGATATGACACCTCCCACAAGACTCTACGACAAACGGTTCATGAGTTATGGAAGGGGGCGGGGCTAATGTGTAGGGGGCGTGGCTATGACTATATTTTTGCATTTACATATAATCAGGACTGGACCCTTATCATACCTGAGAAATTTGGGGCAGATCGAACTATGTACAGTTGAGTTAGGGTTAACCCACTCTCTGCTGAGTGATATGACACATCCCGCAAGACTCTACTATAAACGGTTCATGAGATATGAAAGGGGGCGGGGCTAACGTCTTGGGGCGGGGCTATGAGTATATTTTTTCATATACATGTCATCAGTACTGGACCACCATCATACCTGAGAGATTTGGGGCAGATCGGACTATGTACAGTTGAGTTACAATAACTGCCTGTTTCATGGCAAATGGCCACGCCACGGTCAGGTCGTTAAGTGAAAACTCACAATTTTAATAACTTTTCATCCTCAAGGTCTTAAGATGGTCCTGACCAAATTTCAAATCGATCTTATTAAATCTGTAGGAGGAGTTCGTTAAAGTACGCGGCCTATAAAACGCTAAAAATGACATGAAATCCAATATGGCCGACTTCTGGGTGGGCGGAGCTAATGAAACCCAATGAGGAATATGTTTCAAATGATGAGTGGGATATGCATACTAAATTTCATGAATATCGGATCAACTTTGACAAAGTTAAGATTTCAACGCGTTAGGGGGCGCTATAGAGCCAGCTAAACACACTGAGCCTAATGGCTACACATTTACATAAAGTTCACAGGTGTCTATCATTTTGCCAAATTTCATGAGTTTTCGAGTACCTAAAGGTATGTTCAAAATCTAAAAGACATAAGGGGGCGCTAGAGAGCCAACATGCCACGCCCAAGCAAAATTTCACCACTAAAATAAAGTAATTACGAGTTTGGATGTGCGTGTAAAGTTTCATAATTTTTTGTGCATTCTAAAGTCTTCAAATATGCGTTCGTAAATTTTAAAATCACGCAGGAAGTCCAACATGGCTGACTTCCTGTTGGCCGAAAATATCTCAAAAACATTTAATCCAGGTACGAGGGCGTGAGCAATGACATACTTGAATTTCGTGAAGATTGAAGAAACTTTCTCGGAAAAACTGCGTACGTTAGGGGGCGCTATGGAGCCCCCTGGAGACACCCGAGCCCAGTCACTCCAGAACATTGGATTTCCCACCAGTTCTGACGCATACTCCACTTTTGGTGAGTTTTTGGGGATGGCTAAGGTCCCAAAAACGCGATCTCCCGGCAGAAAAATAATAATAATCTGCAGAAAAACAATAGGTTCCTTGCACTTCGTGCCAGGACACCGTTGGGTCCTGGCACTTTCGTGCTCGGGCCCTAATTATAACAAAACACTTTGTAGGCAGATGTTTTACTGGCGTCTGGTAGTCGCTTTCAGTCCAAAATGGCGGAAGCGTAGCTCTGCTGCTGGGATGTTGCAATGGAACGACCAATTGACTTTCACTTCTTATCAATATACGTTCTTTGGTTACATGTTGAAATAGCTTTTTGGACAGCTGGACACAGTGGCTTCCTGGAGTCTTGTCACCGTCAGGTTGCCAAGCCAAAGGAGACACTGAACTTAAACTCATATTGAATTGTTTTTTTTTCATCAGATACATGCTATTTTCAGCCTCCCTGCGTCATTACATGTGATTCAATAATACATGTATAATATGAGCTTTTTATTTGTCAGAGAGAGAGAAATGTCACCAAAGAAAGTTTGAGCCAAGAAGTCACGAAGAGAAATTACTTTCCTGTTTCTAAGGTAACTTTTGAAGGCGTTTACACTAGGCTATGCCTCCCGTCTGAAGGTTTCTCTCAGACTTTCAACAGGAGGAGGACTTCGCTTAAATTTAGAAGTTTAAGACATACAGTAGCTTTGTCTTGTTCTTCCTCAGTCACTTCAATTACATGTAGTCAAGTAACATGATGTATCCCAGCGCTGTGTTCTAACATGAGTTCTGCAAAAGGGGAAAACAGTTTCCTTTATCAGTTTAAGAGACTGCTAGAGACCCGCGGAAATCAAGTTAGTAAACCAGCTTAACTTGGTTGACTGTTACTTCTCCACTTTAAAGAGGGTAGCCTATTAGCTCTCTGAGAACAATCCTCAGCGGGGATCTACTTAACACAAATGGGAGTTGGTGTATTACCCCAAATTCACACAACACTTAAGTCATCAGCAGCGCTAAATTACTTGTGTCCATCCATTCAATCTGTAACAATATCACTGTCCTTAGAACCAGCTGTTCTATCAGCAGGACAGCTGGAGAATATACGGTCTTTATCAGAAATTCAATGGCGAATATTTTTAAGCTCTGTGCGCAGTATACATTAAGTATACATGAAGAAAAATGTTAATAAGTCTCCCATCCAACATAGCTCCGTAGGCTCAAACTGAAATTGAAAAGTTCATGGTGAAACCGGCGGGCTGATTGATCGCTATAGATACGGTTAATTATTCACAGGATTTGTGTGATTTGAACGTCCATCCATCAATCTGTTCACTGCTGCTTATCTGAGGCTGGGTCGCGGTGGCAGCAGACTGATCAAGGTAGTCCAGGCGTCCCTCTCCCCAGCAACGTTTTCCAGCTCCTCCTGGGGGACCCCGAGGCGTTCCCAGGCCAGGTGAGATATATAATCCCTCCAGTGTGTTCTGGGTCTACCCCGGGGTCTCCTCCGTGCCCCGGAAAACCTCCAAAGGAAGGCGCCCAGGAGGCATCCTGATCAGACGCCCCAAACCACCTCAACTGGCTCCTTTAGACGGGCTCCCTCCGGATGTCTGAGCTCCGTACCCTATCTCTAAGGATGAGCCCTTAGATTTCAACAGCTGCCTGTAAAGATTACATTAAACGAAGTGCAGTGATAGAGGGGGCAAACAAGATGTGTCTCTGTTGGAGTCAGTGGAGCTTGTTACACTTGTAAAAATGGAAATCTATCGGCTTTGTGAGATGGAGTGATGGATGTCAAAACCACTTCACAAAATGCTGCCGGTGTGGATTCCACTCTAGACAACGGTCTCCAAAACCATCACGGCGTCATTTGACAGAAAAATGACTACATTTTGGTTGTCTCGTTTTTAATTTTTCAAGCAAAATATAGGATTTTTCTGCATTTGATATTTCATATGGGGCTGCACGGTGGTGCAGGGGTAGGCACTATTTGGTCCTTGTTGTCAAAGTGCCCTCACATCCTTACGCTGGCCCATTTTTTCTGCTTCCAACACAAAGTTCAAAGTCCAAAATGTTCACTTGCTGTGATATATATCCCCCCCCACTCCCCCACTGCCAGGTGCCATGGTAACCAGATAATCAATGTTATTCACTTCACCTGTCAGTGGTCTGAATGTTATCTGATGTTTTGAATGTTGATGAATGTTTTTTGAAACCTTATGGTTCTGTAATTTGCTCTTTGTCTTCGTTTTCAATTGTTATGTTTGTTTTATGTCTGCAACCGTAACCCTATACACTCTTGGAAAAGAGATTTTTTAATCTCAATGAGATTTTACTCCTGGTTAAATAAAGTTTATGGCTGATCAGAGTATATGCTTCATTTGAGTCTATGCTGAGGTAGAGTACAGTACAGTACAGTACTGTGTAGGCTACAGTACCCTCCCACCCCCAAGAAACAGGGCTCCCCCGGTAGCTACGGTGTAATTTGAACACTGTAATTTACCGTGTATATAATGTTTTTCATGTAAAATATATTGAACATTGAATTACATCAGATCTAAAATGTTATTCCTTCATTTAGGGCGGCTGTGGCTCAGAGGGTAGAGCAGGTTGTCCACCAATCGGAAGGTCGGTGGTTCGATACCCGGCTGCTCCGGGTCACATGTCGATGTGTCCTTGAGCAAGACACTTAACCCCAAATTGCTCCCAGAGGCATAGCCATCGGTGTGTGAATGAGTATTTAGATTAAATCCTGATGGGCAAAGTTGGCACCTTAGTAGCCTCTGCCATCAGTGTATGAATGTGTGTGTGAATGGGTGAATACTGACATGTAGTGTAACGCGCTTTGAGTGGTCAGAAGACTAGAAAAGCGCTATATAAGTCCAAGTCCATTTAAGTCCAAGTCCATTTAGCGCAGAGATTTCAAAAGTGGCAGATACAATTTCTGAGTGGCAGACCAAAAATACTAACCTGTCACAGTGGCAGGAAGTGAAAAAAGTTCATTTCATTTTTTTTCATTTCTACAGCAATTCAGGGGTTTATGAATCAGAATTTTGAGTTATAAATTACGTTACATATTTTGATATGAATTCATTATTAATGATTAAATCCGCTACAAGCGTTAACGCTACAAACTGGAGGAGTGTTTTCCTCCATGACAACAAAATACATCTCTGAAGTTTTTTATATTTTGAATTATCAGAGATGTGTTTGTCTCCATCTTTTGTTGCTAAGCGCTCCTCACAGCGGAGTTGTTCGCCGCTCCTGCCAGAGACGAGCTGTCAGTCAAACAGCGAGGCCAGCACCGTGACATCAACTTCCTTGTACCGCAGACAGAGATGCTCTCACTGTCACTAGAAGAAAGTTAGAGCTTTTATTGTTGTAGTGAGTAACATGACATCATATCCTTTCCGTATCCATCAGAAGGAGCCGTCACTGTCCAAAGACATGCAGGTTCACTGTTGACTCTAAATGTCCCGTAGGTGTGAATGTGAGTGTGAATGGTTGTCTGTCTCTATGTGTCTGGAGACCTGTCCAGGGTGTACACCCCCCCCCCCTTCACCCAATGTCAGCTGGGATCGGCTCCAGCCCCCACATAGCGGTAACCAGCGGTTACAGATAATGGATGGAATATCTCAAATGTTGATGGACTATAACATGGTTTTGTTTTGGACTGTTATTTATTTTTTTATTTTATAGGCCTATGGATTCATTCATAAAATAATCAGCAGATTAATCAATAATGAAAATAATTGTTCGTTTGCACCAATATGCCAACGAGCACTGAAGCTGTTCTTGATGCTCGAGGTGGAACGACCTCTCACTAACACACTGCATGCTGCTGCTTCAGTGGAGTATTCCTTCAAACACGGAGGAGTTCCGTCACTGAACACGCTTGTGTATATATATATATATATATATATATATAACACAAATACTGAGTTCACTCCCCCCCCCCAGTAATTTCACGTGTTCATGTAAACACAGTCAATGATCCGGGAGCTGATTGTCAGCGCTGCGCTCAAATAAACCGACAGACTTTCAGAGAGCAAAGAGGGAAGAAAACTGTTTACACTGTCCCACTATATCACACAGCAACGACAAACACTGGAGCAGTACGGATCAATGAGGGGAGTCGATAAAGTAAGCTGAACGTGTGCACTCAATATTCAGAGGGAGGCTCAGAGGGGGAGACAGCTCTGTGTGTGTGTGTGTGTGTGTGTGTGTGTTTGGTATGCTAGTGGTCGTGGTGTGTGTGTGTGTGTGTGTAAGTGTCAGGGTAACACACCCCGGCTATATTCATTTTCAAAGCGGTCCAAAATATTCATAGGAATCGCTGGTTGCCCATATTTTATGTTTCATGCTCATCCTCCCAGAACATCTTTTAGCCATGCACTGACTAAAGCCGCGCACATCAGTTATTGATGCACTACAGCCTCGTAGCCTCTTCAACCACTTGCTACACGCTTTAGCGTATTCCACTGCGTGTGCGCACATGTGTGTCGGCAGCACTATAGGTACTAGCTCTGGTGCATTAGTATATGAGCGCATGCTGTTGCATATGTGTGTGCCGCTGCTGTGAAATGCACTGGCAGAGACAGTAATGTCACCCTTGGCTGAGTCCTTGTATAATGCGAGGACAGACAATGCTACACACAGTCAAACGGAGGAGACCCGCTGCAGCAGCCCGGTCACACACATTCACTCTCAGCTCACTCAGTCCGTTACTTCCTGATTGGCTGCAGGCTCCGGCTCTGGTCTTAAAGCTGAGAACAATTCAAGAGAGGTGACCACATGATATACTTCCCTAATGATAAAAGCGGGTGTTCAGTCATCAATCATTCTTTAGAGCAGGATTCTCCTTTTACAGCTAAACACTAAAATATGTTTCTGAAAACATTTGAGGAGGGAAATAGGCATTACAGGAACAGAATCTAGATTCCTATTTGATCAGCGCTGCCCAGTTTGACTGTTTGAGCGGAGTTCATGAGTGATTAACAGCTGCCCAGAAACTATTAGTCTCCAGCTCGGCTGTGATTGGTTGTTTTTTTCTACAGCCAGGGTCTGATATTAGCACCCGCATGCCGCCAAATGCAGGTAAATTGTTGGCAGTGGCAGATAAAGTCATCAGTTAACCCGCCACTTTGGCAGGCCCGTCGTCCCCCGGCTGGAAAAAATATGATCGGGGAGGATGACGATTAATTTTGGGACGAATTTGGGACGAGAGTTGAAAGAAAAAAACCTGTTACATTAGAATGAACGCTGATGAAAATGACTGCACGTTTTGTGTAGCGCACCGTTAATATTAAACCCCCGTGACAACATAAACACACACACGCATACACACTGTATGTGTCCGTCCCGCACGTACACACACACACACACACACACACACACACACATAACATATACTGCCGACCTCTGATGTGAACGGTTAACGGTAATGTTACCAGTTAGCTAACGTTAGACTGTTTGATGTTAATTGTAACATAACAGTTAGCTAACGTTAGACTGTTTGATGTTAACGATAACGTTTCCAGTTAGCTATCGTTAGACTGTTTGATGTTAACGATAACGTTTCCAGTTAGCTATCGTTAGACTGTTTGATGTTAACGGTAACGTTATAGTTAGCTAACGTTAGACTGTTTGATGTTAACGATAACGTTTCCAGTTAGCTATCGTTAGACTGTTCGATGTTAATGGTAACGTTACAGTTAGCTAACGTTAGACTGTTTGATGTTAACGGTAACATTACAGTTAGCTAACGTTAGACTGTTTGATGTTAACGATAACATTACCAGTTAGCTAACGTTAGACTGTTTGATGTTAACGGTAACATTACAGTTAGCTAACGTTAGACTGTTTGATGTTAACGATAACATTACCAGTTAGCTAACGTTAGACTGTTCGATGTTAATGGTAACGTTACAGTTAGCTAACGTTAGACTGTTTGATGTTAACGGTAACATTACAGTTAGCTAACGTTAGACTGTTTGATGTTAACGATAACATTACCAGTTAGCTAACGTTAGACTGTTTGATGTTAACGGTAACGTTACAGTTAGCTAACGTTAGACTGTTTGATGTTAACGGTAACTTTACAGTTAGTTAACGTTAGACTGTTTATTTTTAATGGTAACATTAACTTTTAGTTAACGTTAGACTGTTTGATGTTAACGATAACGTTACCAGTTAGCTAACGTTACTGTTAGATGTTAACGGTAATGTTACAGTTAGTTAACGTTAGACTGTTTGATGTTAACGATAACGTTACCAGTTAGCTAACGTTACTGTTAGATGTTAACGGTAATGTTACAGTTAGTTAACGTTAGACTGTTTGATGTTTACGGTAATGTTACAGTTAGTTAACATTAGACTGTTTGATGTTAACGGTAACGTTACAGTTAGTTAACATTAGACTGTTTAATTTTAACGGTAACGTTACCAGTTAGCTAACGTTAGACTGTTTGATGTTAATGGTAACGTTAGAGTTAACGCTTGCTAACAAGCCGCCAGCCGACGTTTGTATTTACAGTGAGTGAGCTAATGATAACGTTACGTTAACGAGGAGTCAAAACTCCGCAACAGCTCAAATCATGTTACTGACTCCTCTCTTCGTCTCCTGTAATAAGGTAATAAGGCTGCAATGAATGAATTTAGTCCGTACCAACATGCTGCGTCTCTCCTCATCACAGGAGCATCTCCAGCAGCTCCTCCAACTTTAGAGCTCAGCTAGCAGGGCCGGTCCTAACTTTTTGGGGATCCTATGCAAAATCTTGTTTTTTGACCAAATGCTATTTTTTTCACAGCAATATAAAATAGATAATAGAAAGGGAATTATGACCTGATTATAAATATTATAATTAAATAATCATAATCTTTTGAATTGTGTGTTTTAATGCAAATAAACACTACAGATGACAATAACAAAGTACAGTAGAGTACTGTGTAGGCTACAGTACCTTCCCACCCCCCAAAAACAGGGCTCCCCCGGAAGCTATGGCGTAATTCAAACACTGTAATTTACCGTGTATATAATATTTTTTTTGTAAAATATATCAAACATTGAATTACATCAGATCTAAAATGTTATTCCTTCATTTAGCGCAGAGATTTCAAAAGTGGCAGATACAATTTCTGAGTGGCAGACAAAAAAAAAATACTAACCTGCCACAGTGGCAGGAAGTGAAAAAAAGTTAATTTCAGACCCTGTCTACAGCAATTCAGGGGTTTATGAATCAGAATTTTGAGTTATAAATTACGTTACATATTTTGATATGAGTTCAATATTAATGATTAAATCCGCTACAAGCGTTAACGCTACAAACTGGAGGAGTGTTTTCCTCCATGACAACAAAATACATCTCTGAAGTTTTTTATATTTTGAATTATTAGAGATGTGTTTGTCTCCATCTTTTGTTGCTAAGCGCTCCTCACAGCGGAGTTGTTCGCCGCTCCTGCCAGAGACGAGCTGTCAGTCAAACAGCGAGGCCAGCACTGTGACGTCAGCTTCCTTGGACCGCAGACAGAGATGCTCTCACTGTCACTTTGACCATCTGCTTTAGTTTATTTTCTGGCTCGTGCTCTGATTCACTGTTTGGTCCGATGATAATTCACTGCATGTTCATTTCGTTATTATCTCACAATGTGAGAAGATAAAGGATAAACAACGAGAAAACCAGACTTCTGCGTCGAGCATGTTTTACCTGTTAGATATATTTTCTCATTTCCACGTTTATTTTCTTTTTTTCCAATGAATTTCTTGTTTTTACATGTTTCAAAATGAAAGTGTCAGGAGGCAGTTTGCCCTGTGAATGACTCCTCTCTGCTCTCAGGAGCCTGATGGCAGCCTATGAATGCCTATCTGCTGTGATCCAATGGTAGCTTTTTATCCCTGAGCAGCTGCTGAAAGACGAGAACACACCAAATCCTCCTGCTCCTCTCCGCTGTGCAGTCCTCTCATTCAAGCTCCTGGTGTGTGTTTGTGTGTGTGTGTGTGTGTGTGTGTGTGTGTGTGTGTGTGTGTGTGCGTGTGTGCGTGTGTGCGTGTGTGCGTGTGTGTGTGCGCGTGTGTGTGTGTGTGTGTGAGCAGAATTATTCAACAGAGGGGCTGCTGGCTTTACGTGCAGCGGCTGTTGAAGGAGGAACTGGACATACACACACCCACACACACATGCATCAATATCAAAACACTGTCAAAACAACTCAACAAAAGATTGATTCTGTGTGGAAGGTTCTCTCTCTCTCTCTCTCTTTCTCTCTCTCTCACTGTGTTTTGAGGGTGTACATACTAAATCTATGTGTCTGTGCGGTCACCATCTAATTAACTATCAGCTATTGGTCAACCAGTGTCATGTCACATAAAGTAAGTTACACCCTTTTAAAGAAGCATTCCACAGATTCTTTCCAGCCCAGTCGCCGGGAAAAAGCGTCGGCGTTGTACGTCTTTGCAATCCATGGATACATTGAGTGTTCACGTTTTTGCAAGTGATGTAGTATATCGAGCGACCGTTATTGACAGTACATGGTATGAAGGGCACGTGGTATAATAAAGAGTATAACAAGCAAGAAAGTCTGTAAAGAGCAGATAGGGACGAGGGATGGATGGGTAAAACAAACAAGACTTTCACCAAGGAGACCACCGTTACGCCTGTTATGTAACTCTACGTTTTAGGTCCACTAAGGGCGGTTGTTGTTTATTTACACTAGTTGTGTTGTTAAGGTTGTTAGGTTAAATTGCAATGGTTGTTACATTTGTTACGTTACGTTGTTACATTACGTTGTTACATTATGTTGTTACATTATGTTGTTATGTTATCACGTTGCGTTGTTACGTTGTTACGTTGTTACATTACCTTGTCAGGTAACATTGTCAGGTTACCTTGTTACGTCACCTTGTTACGTTACATGTTTACATTGTCACATTGTTACATTTGTTATGTTACATTATTACGTTGTGGCGTTGCGTTTTCACGGTTGTTACATTTGTCATGTTACATTATAACGTTGTTACGTTATGCTGTGATTTAACATTGTTACAGTTGTTACGTAACATTGTTATAGTTGTTACATTTGTTACGTTACATTGTTACATTATTATTTGAACACAAACCATGATGTTTTTTTCTAACCTGTCAATCAAAGAGTAGAGTGCGTAGAGTGTGTGAGTACATGGGATGTGAGTGGTAAAGCAAGAGAGAGAGAGAGAGCGGCGGCAACGGCAGCAAGTAACGTTATCGACTCCGGCCCGAGCTGGAAAAGTTAACAGAGTTTGGTTTGTCTGTTCTGGGCTATTGTAGAAACATAAAGGACTGCGTGAAGAGATGACCCGCTCTCTATGGAGATATCAACGGCTCATTCTGAGGTAACAAAAACACAACGACTCTTAATTTCAGGTGATTATACACTGAAGAAAACATACTTATTCACATTATATTCCATTTCTGCCAACAGATCCCCCTAATATTTATACACTGGTCCTTTAACTATGGATATTGCCATTGGACATTTTATTCATGATACCTTTTTTTTTTCTTTGACTGTATTGAAATTGCAGCCCGTTCTCATGAAAAGTCGTATAAATGCCACAATAATAAGCAAAACGTTTAATTTTGAAATAAGTACACCTTTCTTGATTTCCGCATGTCATTGTACGCCATGTTTTGTTTTTTGTACTGACTGCCATGTAAACACATCCGTGTACTCTGGACTTTTAACCAGGAGACCCGTGTTTGACACCGCTGTTGACCAGTGTTTTGTAACGTTGTTTCCGTATTTTACTTAGTTTACTGACTTATTCTAAGCCCAACCATGATGTTTTTCCTAAACCAAACTAAGTGGTTTTCTTGCCTAAAACTAGCTGTGGATGTCTGCGTGGCTTACAAATGACACGCGAAAAGACTAAAATGCGTATTCATGACACACAGAATGTCGTGGTATTTATATGCCTTCCTGTGAGACCGGGTTGGACATTGATGCTGAACAGGTTCACTTGTGTGAAATCTCATTCAGAAGCAAAAACTGGGATCCACTTCTTCGTATGGTACAGAGACCCAAAGTGTTCAAAACTAAGTGAATAAATTACATAAAGAGAAATCAGTAGTTCTATGAGTAAATAGAGACTACATATAAAATCATGAAACTGTGAAATATTCCAATACACTGTTTAAAACTCAGCTCTTTTCACCAGAAAGAAAAAATAAATAATGGCACTTTATCACAAAGTCGCTGTCTGTCAGTCAAGCAAAAACGACATTGCTATTGTGAAATACAAACTGCAGGAATTAAATTAAAATAGCCTTCAATAAAGCAGTATATCAGTGTGTGTGTGTCAGCAGTGTGTGAGTGTGTAGCTGTCAGTGTCAGGGTGAGAGTGTGCTGGCTGGCTCTTTGTGATGTGAAGGACAGGCGACACGGCGTGAAACAATGAACACAACGTCCGTGTTGTTGAGCCGTCCTGTCAGCCTGCAGCACCGCATCACGCCTGACTGTAAATAGCAGGCACACAAAAACAGGTGTTATGACCTGGACAGGTGTTTGTCGGTGCACTGGTGTGTGTGTGTGTGTGTGTGTGTGTGTGTGTGTGTGTGTTGGTGCGTGGATGTGTGGATGTGTGTGTTCAAGCATACCTAACTCAATCAAAAGCTCCAGTAGCTCTTCAGAGCGAGCCGGTGTTGTTGAAATAACTGATTTACTGGAGCGATTAAATTCTTCCACCACAGTACATGTTGATGTTTGTGTGTGAGTGTGTGTGTGTGTGTGGGAGGGAGAGGGGGGGGTGTTCGTTCATTCATCCGTCACCTGCAACATCACACCTACCTCTGACTGGATTTGACAAATTTTGGGGGAAATGAAGCATTTTGTCTCTCTGTATTCGTGTGTTTCTTTCAAAATAACTTCATTTGTCTGCAGGGGTTTGAGGAAGATCCACTGATGCAAAAGGCCAACAGCAAAGTGTTTTGTATGGAAATATTTCAAATGTGGCCATGTAACAAAATGATCCTCCAACTAAATACAAATGATATTGTTTCCCATTCAAAGCCAGTGTAGCAATGATCACATGCTTCTTATTTATAGAGACATTTCAACATTTCGGGAACACTTCTGTGCTCATGTACAGATTTAAATGACAAGATTGATATCAGTGTCTTTCTTTGCATCCAGACGCTCGCTCACATGTAGTGAAAGCAGCAAATCCAACCAATCGATGTAGTTACACCTATAAGTGGAAAGGAAATACACGGATCACTATAAAAAAGACGCTTCAGGTCACAGTCGTAGCTTTATTGATTAAAACTGAGACTTGTCTCTGCAGCTGACATGTAGCACGGATGTTTTGGACCAGGGAAGTTGAGTCAGAGACAAGCTCAAGTCCAGGTAGTTGTGAGATTGAGTCAAGGCCGAGTCGGGTGGAGGCTGTGGTAGGAGCAGGTCATCCACTAATCACAAGGTTGGCAGTTTGATCCCCAACTCCTCTTGTTCACGTGTCTAAGTGTTCTCAGGCAAGACACTGAACCCCAAATTGCTCCCTACAGTTCGGCTGGCACCTTGCATGGTAGCACACTGCCACTCACTGTGACAGTGTGTGTGAATGGGAGGCAAACTGTTAAGTGCTTTAAAGCAGCAGTGGGTAGAAATGGAGCAAATATGATAAAAAAAAGCTATTTCTATAAAATGGTAGAGTATGTTGCACGCTGTCAAGTAACCATTACACACAGATCCACTGGTTACATTTTGTGCAACCAACGTCAGACTGTACATGACCACAGAATGCTTCGTGCTTATGATTATTGATTAATTATTCTACACAGCTACTTCTGCACATCAACGACGTGTAGGCGAAAAATTGTGTATCACCTGGTATCTCCATCCTGGCCAAAATGTCGTCTGAGCTCCACATTTGAATTATAATAGCCTGAGGCTGTGGTGAGCAACATGATGTGATAGAGATTGTTAGAGTTCAAAACTACGTAGTCTCAAACAACAATAAGTTTCCTTTGAGGGAAACTCTCTACGGGACTCCCAAACTGTCAGTGCGCCATGACGGGGATAGCTCTGTGATTAAAGGGGGAGAAAGTAGTGAATGTGATAAGTCATGATTCTCACAGCCTCTAATGCAGAGGTCTTCAACAGGGGGTCCGCGACCCTTAGGGGGTCCGCGGAGGTAATGCAGGGAGGTCGCGAAATTTTCTTATTTTTTTTAATTTATTTTTTTATTATTATTTATTACAATTTATCTACTCACTGTACCTTGCACATGTTTAAAATAAAAACATTAATATATGAACCTGTGTATTATTTGAATAGCTAAGTATTGAATGCACAATAACAAGGTACATTTATACATGGTGCTAGGCCCAGTTTAATATAAAACACAATTTATACAATATATATAGTAGGGGATCCCTGATCCATCTCTCCATCAGTTTAGGGGTCCTTGGCCTGAAGAACGTTGAAGACCCCTGCTCTAATGCATCCACCTATAGTAATGCCTTCTTCATGATCCCACTCCGTGCTCAAATGTGCAACAGGTGTGCCAAGTTAGCCATCCCCATAAAAATGCCTATGGTGCGTGCATATGAGCTGGTGCATGTGCATGCGCATGAATGTCCTAGTTTGGGGGTTTGAAAATATGGTCACCCTGGCCAAAACAGTTTTATGGTTTTGTAATGCAAATAACTCTCAATAAAATCTACAAGCCATTCAGCACAGGACTTTTCCAACACGTTCTCAAAGCGTTGTGTTTGTTGTAGTGCTGACACGCAGTCGAGCCGCGCCTGCTCATGCGCCGCCTGCTCCTGTGTGGCTGCTCTAACCTGTTAACATGGATCACGAAATAAAAAGCAAGAGGTTCCGCGACGCTCATGCGTTGCTCACACAGTGTGGCCCGGTCGTATCTTTCCACGTGTTCTAAAATGAACATGCTTGGTTGTTACATTGCAAAGACAGACTGGTAATAATAGCCAATAACGCTGTAACAGGATTTCCTGGCCAACAATGCAGAAGTCAGTGCGGTAATCCTGCAGTGTGCTATAAAATTTTTTTCTTTTTTTTTGTGGATTTTAGCAACCTGGACGCAATTTACATTTTACAATTTACAAAACATATCATTAACTCACTGTTGATTAGCTAGAACATAACTTACTATATGATGTGAAACAGTATAAGTTTCTGGACCTATCTCTGTACTGGAATCTCACAGATGAAATCAACCAGCATCCATCCTAAAATGTCAGACTGTTCCTTTAAATATGCATGGAAGCATCTATGTCTGAGAGAGTCAGTGTATTGTGCGCTCCCTCCTCAGGCAAGGTGGTCTGTGATTGGCCCCGTGGATTAAGAGGCTGGAGGTGACAGAGATGTGTGCTTTGTGAATGGCTGCAGTCCTCCAGACTGGGTCCCACCTGATAAAGCTGTCTCTGAGTAGGAGAGAGGGAGGACAAGAGGAAGTCAAAAGTGGGATATGGAGAGAAAGAGAGAGTCACCACAGGGAAAACAGACAAGACAGGAAAAGAAAGATGAGTGCAGCGGAGCTGAGAGGGGATTAAGATGGAGGAGTGAGACGAAGGAGAGAGGATGCGATGTCAGAGGAGAAGAGACAGCAGGAGATATGAAAGAGGGAGAGATAAACATGTGAATACAGCTGAACAAGATGGAGACGGAGATGTGAAGAAGAGAAGGCAAATACAGATTAAAGAAGGTGCAAACCGGTGTAGTGACTGATGTGGAAGAGGTGGATTAGAACGGTGCAACGTTTCACGCTGCCGGGGTATGACTGGCTTTTCAATCCCAATACAGATTCTCTCTCTTTCTTTCTTCTGTATTTCAGTGCTTCAACTTCAACTGATTGCCGCGATTACACTTCAACTGACACCTCAACTACTCTCAGTTCTTATCCCCGGGCCACACTGCCTGCATGAGCAGTGTGTGACGGCTGCCTCGCTTAATTGCTGCGTCTCTAACGCGTGTGGTGTCCACACAGACAACGTCTATGCTGCTGCTGCTGCCAGCACTTTCTTTCTACATAGTGTTTCCCTTTCATAATGACCGTTTCATGTCATTTTTATTTATTAGACAGAAAAAGTTTAAGGAGTGTATGCTCATTTGTAAATAATAATAACTAGGGATGCACCGATACCACTTTTTTTCAGACCCAGTACAAGAACAAGTACTTACATTTGGGTACTCGCCGATACCGAGTACCGATACGAGTACTCTGTGCCAAAAGACCCTCGTTAACAGCCAGCTGGAGGGTGTGAGCGACACACGGCAGGCTGGGGAGTCCCGCATACGAGGCGGTGCGACGCCACCGGCTCTAGGTCGGCATGGAAAGGCTCGGGGGAAGGTGGCTCGCAGCCGCAGCTTTACAGCGCTCCCCGCCCGGACCTCACCACACCGTGGACAAAGGGCTCGCTGTGCCCTCTCTCCCTGCAGGGGAGGGCCTCTGCTCCCGGTGCGACTGTCAACCGGGGCGGACTGTCCTTAGTGCGCCCCGACTACGTCGTGCCGCCAGATCGGGGCTTGGCCCACTTAAAAGGTGCCAGGGGTCTGCGGCGATGTCGGCAACCCACCCGACCCGTCTTGAAACACGGACCAAGGATTCTAACGCACGCGCGAGTCAGAGGGTGCAAGCAAAACCCCGTAGAGCATGAAAGTGAGGGCCGGTGCGCGCCGGCCGAGGTGGGATCTGGGTCAGGCGCACCACCGTAAAGTGGTATCAGTGCAGTTGTTTCGGAACCGTTTTGCGAGTACGATTACGAGTACATGAGCACAGTATCAATATAATAATAAATTCCACAATTAAAAGCCGGTTCTCTATTCATTTAAAATGCAGTGATTTGCACAGCCACCACGATTTAAACTCCCACTACCTGCTGCAACTTTGACCCTCTGTACTTACTGTAGTTGTGCACGTAGTCTTTGCACACTCTCAGGTGCACTTACTTTCAGTTTGACCTCAAAATGAAGTGGTTCAGATAATCTGAATAAAGTGTTCTTTTCTAACAGACATGTTGTCTGTTCATCTGACTGCTCGTGTTTCTTGCCCCATCAAAATTGATGTTGTTGTAACGTCGCCATGTTCCCAGCAATGACTTCGGTGGGTGTTATCATAACCGATAGAACCGACGGCCTATGAAAAAACTCAAGATGTTCTTTACGCAGGCTTCTCCTGCGGGAGTAAACTCAGAGTGAAAGAGGGAGAGAGATGTGTGTGGTGTCTCCTTTGCTAAATGCTCCGGTGAAATATGTGGAGAAACGTCCATGTTGACACACTATTCATCTCGCCTGTATTTGACTCACATTATTTAAGCCTGGCCAATGAGGAAATGATCTCTCTTTCAAACCCACACACACTGCAATCTTTCCTTCCTTCCTTCCTCTCCTCCTCCATTTCTCTCTCTCTCTCTCCCTCTCTCTCTCTCTGTCTACCTGCATGTTGTTTGGCCAGTAAAGGACGTTAGTTGGATATCAGGAAGCTAAATGAGTGTCGACAGTGTCTGACTGTGATCAATGAAGGCAGAGCCTGGCGGCCTGGGCAGGTTACATCTAATGTGATCAACTGCTCCACACACGCACGCACGCACGCACGCACGCACACGCACACGCACACACACACTGTCACCCTGGTTAAATGTACTGTGATGAAGTAGTCTGGCTGGCTGGCTGATAGAAGAAGAGCTTTTAATTCATCCCAGACAGTGATGCTTAGAGCATGAGGCAAATAGATTGAGACTGCAGTTTAAAGTCTGAACTCTCTACTACAGTCATGGGAGGAGTACTGTAATATTCACAGGGATGATACAGCTCTTTCACAATGCATGAGGTCTGACTGGGGCAAAAGAAAACACTAGTTTTGGTCAGTCATATTGACAATAACTCTGTTTTTTTTATTAACAAGTTAACTGCTTAGATCTTGAAATACAGCAACATCACTAACAAGAACTGTGACTCAAGTAGTCCGCTGATCGGACAGGTTGCAAACAAATTTGCAGGTTAGACAACGTTGGAGGTAGCTCGAGTTCATTCCTGAGTTTCTCGGTGGAGCATGAAGCCAAAAAGCTCGACTGCCAAGTGATAAATTACCCGGATCATCTGGTGATCTTCCGCATCCATTGGGTCCATAGAGCAGGCGCAGTAGCTGTATGCTGTGGAACATGCAGTGACTTGGAGAGCTCCATGATTGTATAAAGTATGGGGTTTAAATCAGCACTTTCTGATTTCATTTAGAAATAAAAGCCCTCAAGCGTTTTTTCTGTGGACAGAATTCCTTCATTTGTTAACACAAGGCTTTTATTCAGAAATATGTACCAGACAGTGTTCTAGAACATGCAGTGACTTGGAGAGCTCCATGAATGAATATAGTATGGAGTTTTAATTGTGGATTATTACTATTATTTACAAATTACCACACATCTTAACCTTTCTCAGTCTAAAATAAATCTAAATGATATTGATAATTAAATGAAATGGCCATTAAAAGGAAAACTCTATGTAGAAAGAAAGGGCTGACAGCAGCAGCAGACACGCAGCTAGTGTGAATGCCAGACACGTGAAACACGCAGCCACCACGCCACGCAGCCGCCACGCGCTCCTGACGTTTCTGGTGTGTCCCAGGCTTTACTCACATGAACGGAGGAAGAGAAATAACTCTGGTTTCGGCTATTAGTCATTTTATTACTTTTAGGACCTCATGATTTAAATAAGGACTATTAGAGTTGATTTACAGGCGTCTCTTTCCCAATGTAAGTCTATTGGAAAAAGTATTTTTGGGCCCAACGGCATCACGTGACGGACACGAAAATTTGCTTCAAAGCCCGGGACTTTTCCTGGGCTTGAATTATTCCCCAAACTGTTTGTCTACAGACCCACTTCCTTCAACTTTGACCTGTTCTACTTACTGTAGTTTTGTGCGCACATAATATCCTGTGCTACGGGGGATTACTACACTTTACAACTTACACTTTACAGATAACAATATTACATTGTTCTTAAATTGTAATATATAATGCCAAAATAACACTGCTATTTTACACCTCTTTCACACCAATGACCAGGGTCAGACCAGGGTATCTGACCCATGTTGAACCCTTCTTTTGTCAATTGAAACCAAGCCAGTCAACATGGGTTAATCCCTGGTCATGAAGATTCAGATACAACGTGGGTCACAACCCGGGAGCGATGCATACTAATTAGATCAGGTGCTGGAAATGGGCAGGGGGGGGGTTACATCTAGAGGATTACAGAGAGAGGGGATGATAGTGGCATCATCAATGTGTGCAAAAATGTAAAATGTCCCAGAATGATGCATGTTTTTGGAATAATGTGTAAATACGGTACATACAGCATTTTTACCAAAGTCACATTGAAATCGACCCTGGTCCAACCCTGGTCTCACCCTGGTCCAACCCTGGTCTCACCCACTTTTCGACCTGGGTCACGAAGCCGAGTTGGTCAAGTTGGGTTAACCCTTTCAGACACACAATCGCCACAGGTTCAACCCTGGCTGAGCCCCCAGTGTGAAAGGGGTATTATAATGTTCACGTGTGTCGTCGGCCTGCAGTTAATGTTAGCCATCTGTGTGTTCACAGAGCCACTAACCGGGGGCTGTACGGTCTGTGTACGCTTTGATAGTTTTATATGATAGTTTGGACATTTGATAGTGTTTATTGGCTTAAATACAAAGTGGCAGAACTAAGAAAAGGACTCAAATGTTGGTTTGGTCCTCCCACCACCAGGGGGACTTCCTGTTCAAGATAATGAAAAGTGAAAATTAATCGCAGGCTCATCGTGCACATTTCACTGCACTTGAATCATTGATAGATTCACACACTAAAATATGTATGGTATATTGAATACAAATGATGTCCTTAAAGTGGAACATGTAGCTTCAATCCAAACAGCACTCTGTGCTGAAGTGTCCTTGAGTCAGACATGGAATCCCTGCCGTCTCCACGGAGCCAGGAGCTGAGTCTGACCTCAGCCTACGGGGATCACAACAGAAGCACATTACTATGGATGGATGATAGATAGATAATAAACTGTCTATTACATGCTCTCTACTCTGAATCTGGTATAACTGGATGATGGTACTGTAAAACCTTTGGGAAAGTGTGCAATGTGCAATTATTCCTTCCTTCCTTATAATAATAATAATCTTTGTTGTCCACAAATGTGGAAATTTGCTTTCAGCTTCACAGGTTGGTTAAAACACATCATAGTAAATCACAATACATATAATAAATAGCACAACATGCACAATACAGATAACAGTAACGGTCATGGTCCCAGTGTGAGCGGTGTTTATGAGTTTAGTAAAGTTATTGCATTTGGAATGAAAGACTCTTAGTAAATGTTTTTGGTTGCTGTGGCAGATCTATAGCGTCTTCCCGAGGGCAGTTTTATACATTTTTTAAAAAGAGGATGAACGGGATCAGACACAATGTGTCTGGCTTTTTGTTTGGCCTGTGTTTTATAGTGTATATACATCCCAGTTTAATATACTTTCGCATTTCTGCAGAAGTCTCTGTTTTGTTATTGGGGTACACTCTGTGGTACATCCCCATCATCAGACAGTTAGCCATCTGTTATCGTAGACTGGACCTATCGTGGCGTGCACACTGTGTCAGTATGAATGGAGGGGGGGTTAGAAAGATGTCAAAATGCTTACTATTGTCTCCTTGGAGAATGTTTTCCCAATCTTGTTTTTAATGTAATCTCCATGTTGGTTCTTTCTAGTTTGGAGAGTTGTAATAAAATTCTCACTCTGCCTTCATCATATATATACTTCACACCCACGAGCATTTTTCAGACTTGATATAATATGCCATTAAGTATGGAGGAGCTCATGCTGGGGCCCAGGCTGTGGCCATCATGGCTTGGTGTTGATTCCCATCTGCCATCTCCGTGGGCTACCTCCGGGTCTGAGAAGTGAAGCCCAATGCTGAAGTGCCTTAAACCTGCACTCTTTCTAATAACCAGCAGGGGGCGACTCCTCTGGTTTGCTAAAAGAAGACTGATTGTATAGAACTCTATGAGAAAATGAGCCTGGCCCAATCCCAATGTCTACACTCACAGATTTTAAGGTGAAGTCTGTGAGGGTTAAAGGCCGTCCCGTTGTCAAATCGTCAAGTCCTTGAGGGCTCTCTCGCAAACATTTGGAGCCCTTTACAAACACTATCCGTAAGTCTGCATTTCTGTAGACTTTGCCTGAGTGAATTTCCCACAATTCACAGCGTTTTGATGTTAAACACAGGGTTACCAGGGAGAGCCCGGAGGCATAAAAAATAAACGACAATCAAGGAGGACTGTGCATGGGTGTCCAGCTAAGCATATTTAAATGTACACAGAAACATTAACATTAAGGATTTAAGATGGAACAAACAAACACATGAAATCAGAGGAATGCAGCATTAGACTATATTACACACCTGGTTTATTCATCAACCATTTCTTTTAATTTTGCTTATTGAAGTTTGACAAAAACACGTAAATTGATTTTTTCACAGTTACCTCCAGTCCGGTAAGGCAAGAGCCTGGAAGACGTTGAAAAAACGTAACATAAAAACCCACAATTGGCGTTGTAAAGGTAACGTGATATGTCGCTGCAAAGTGCTGTCCCATTCATATTTATACCATTTCAAGCCCCTCGTAGCCTCGCACACTCAACCATTTACCAGGTGACGTCAGTCAAGTCCCTGAGGGCTCAGGGTTTAAGGCCTAAAGGGGGACATTGGGATTGGGATCTTACTTCTCTCTTGATTTATTACCTCAGTAAACATTGTAAACATGAGTTTATGGTCTCAATCGCTAGTTTCAAGTCTTCTTCAATACAGCATGATGTTCATTTAGTAAATTATGGTCGCATTTAGAGTCAGATAGTCCATAAAGCAGGGGATGCTTTAGGGCGGGGCTACCTTGTGAATGACAGATCACTACCACGGCATTCTGGGAGTTATCCGTGTTTTTGTCTTCGATCTTTAACCCTTTCACAGAGTGTTTTCAGTTCATGAAAGTTAATTGTAACATTAACAACGTCTTATTCATTGTTGGGTTGTACTTAGCTCAACCCCTCCATGTCATACCTGCAAAAAACAAAGACCAAAAACAAAATCAAGGCTTTAAAACGGCATTCCACAAACCAATGGTTGACATCAGGGTGACTACGCCCACTCCTAATATAAAGTCTATGCTGTGCCTTACAGCCACGTTAATCCCGGAACACACCAGGAACGTCAGCAGCGTGTGGCGCCTGTGTTACCTGTTGTTTTTTTATTTCGGCGTCCGTGTTAACAGGTTAGAGCAGCCACGCACTTAACACGAGCGTCTCACGCACTTCACACGAGCGTCTCAGCTGCGTCTCTTCTAGAGAATATATGTCTTGCCTATTTTTGACACATGCCATGCTGTTCACAGCAGCAGCAGACAGTGAAAGTGATCTATTGACTGTATATTGACATCATACCAGCAACATTACTACAGTTTCAATGTCTATCTGTAGAATATTTTACGGAGATGAAAAAAAAGGAAATACTTATTTTTAAATCAACACTTCCTGCTTTCATTTCAAAATAAAAGCCCTCAAGCGTTTTTTCTGTGGACAGAATTCCTTCATTTGTTAACACGAGGCTTTTATTCTGAAATATGTGCCGGACAGTGTTCTAGAACATGCAGTGACTTGGAGAGTTCCATGAATGAATACAGTACGGAGTTTTAAAT
Source organism: Sebastes umbrosus (assembly GCF_015220745.1). Lineage (NCBI taxonomy): Eukaryota > Metazoa > Chordata > Actinopteri > Perciformes > Sebastidae > Sebastes > Sebastes umbrosus. The sequence continues at coordinate 26,004,658 of NC_051289.1, forward strand.
GACGATTATTACTATTATTTACAAATTACCAAACGTTTTTTGACCTTTCTCTGTCTAAAATAAATATAAATGATATTTATAATGAAATGAAATGACCATTAAAAGGAAAACTCTATGTAGAAAGAAAGGGCTGACAGCAGCAGCTGCAGCAGCAGACACACAGCTGAAATGCAGCTGGTGTGAACACCCGATGCGTGAATCACGCAGCCACCACGCCACGCAGCCGCCACGCGCTCCTGACGTTCCCTGTGTGTCCCGGGCGTTATTCATTGTTGGGTTGTACTTAGCTCCACCCCTCCATGTCATACCTAAGATGGCGACCGCCAAAAAAAATCGAGGCTTCAAAACGGCAGTCCACAAACCAATGGTTGACATCAGGGTGACTACGTCCACTCCTAATATAAAGTCTATGCTGTGTGCCTTACAGCCATGTTACACCCACTGTACAGCTAAAGCAACGAGCATGCTCACTGTCGAGTCTCTTTTTCCACGCGTGTGTCTGTTAACATGCTCCTGTGCTGCCGGGACCAGTAATTGAACTTCTTTATTGGAATGTGTCAAACTCTCTAAGCTGGAAAGTATTTTTCTAAGTTCACTGCTTCTTTAGTGGTTTGTGCCAAGGGAGTAATCAGTTTTGAAACCAGCATGCAAATTGAATCACACCCTGTGAATAAATGTGTTTGCTCTTTGTTTTCTTTTTCTCCTTCAATGATTTAATATTTTGGTATTACTGCCTTCACCTGTTTGCCTCATAAAATCCCTCGACGCGGGATCGTTAGCAACGGAGCCAAAGACTCCTTGATTTAATGAAATCACTTTAATTACAGGATAAAATACAATTTTTGCTTGATCGAATCAGAATGCCTTCGGTTTCTGCGGGGGTTGGAAAGCCTTTGTTTGCATTTCCTCTTTCCCTTTTTTTTCACTGCCAATTTTATACCTTGATGAAAGACAGTGTCTTGTTTTCGGATATGATCAGATCAAAACCATTTATGGAAGACATTTGAATTGCTTGGAAAATCCTGTAGTTTTAGTGGATATCGCTAAAGATGTATCTGAAAAATAACCAACAGTCTTTACTGTTTTAAAGCAGGAGATCCACTGATATTCAGAACTCTCTTTTTAAAATAAACTACCAAGAAACAACTTGGTTAGGTTTACGCAACAAAACTAATTGGTTAGGTTTCGGAAAAGATTGTGGTTTGAGATGAAATAAATACATTTGTTACGTGGTTAAGAAGGCTATGTTGCATAAGTAATGTAGTTAAGTAGGCTATGATGTAGTTACGATGCGTAACGTAACTTAAAATAAGTCAAGATGACTTTTGGTTTCACACAGGACACGAACAGCGGCCCCCTGGGTTAAAATCCCGTGCTTTTTTTGATCTGCAGTGAACATGACATGACTTATCCATTTATTTATGGTTTATTAGATAGGGACAGATACAGTATGCATAGACAAAATGAAAACAGCTATCCGATGCAACTATCAGACTGTCTGCAGTGCGCCACCGCGGTGCGCCACACACACTCTGCTTCACCAGTCACCTCCACCCGGCACATCTTCACCAGTATGGATTGTGTAAATTAACAAAGTGGGGAAATAAAGCCAGTGACAGTTCTCGCACAATCGTGACACTCCATATCCTCATCATCATTATCAGTCCCAATCATAATGCAGGACAAGTTCGTCATAAAAACTTAATTAAATAAATACATTGTGTTCACCTATCAAACTTCTTTTTTCAGATGATATCAAGGTGGGGGGGGATATTACTGATTGTCTTGATCATTTTGGCAAGTTGTAAATCGATCAGTCTGATTGCTGTAAACATATAAACATGCTGCATGGTGGATGTACCTGGACTGTGAGGTCTATGTGAATGAAAGAATTCGGGGAGAACGAGTGTTCATGAACCTCCTCACCCACAAGCTCCTCGATCTCTGTGTCAGAAAAACTTCTTTTATTGGTCTTCCTCTCGGTAGTCGCCGTGATTCACCGTAAAGCTCCACTGATCAACAGTCTCATTACTAGGCAGAAACATCCATGCGTTGCTTTGCATCGTCCATTTATGGCTGAATGTGGGCATGTAGAGGGCGGGATATGAGGCTGATCCACGTGGGCACATTTCCAGGTGAACAATGATTTATAAAGGGAACATTGCCTGCAGGTGTGTATAGGCACATTTTCATAAGTCTGATTGTTTTTTGGTGCACGCCATTTTCGTTTTTTGTGCGCACGTACATTTTTAGTATGGATCCTACTGTTTTATAAATGAGACCCCTGGTCATTCTCAGCAAGAAAGCAAAGAAGTGTGTTTTCTCCCACGTATTCCTTTAAAACCACCATCAGGAGCAGGGGGAGGTGTCAGGAATCAACAGCTAATAAATAGCAGGTGTGTCAGCTGATTACTCAGTTGATTATGTCAAAGGCCTGCGCTGTTCATAAGATAGACTACCCAACACCCAAAGCTGTTTTCATTTTGTTTATGTACACTCTATCTGTCCCTATCTAATAAAACATAAATAAATGATACCTGTGAGGGTTTCTGGACAATATTTTGTGTCATTAATTGATTTCCAATACTTAATAAATAGATACATTGGCCACACAAATGGGGTTGTTTGGCGTTTTAATTTAGAGGAATAACAACTCTTAAATCAACAGATCTCTGATTGTCGTGAAAAACAACAAACGTCAAACAAAAGGGCAAAAACAGCCTGATTAAAAAGCCAGATGTTTGGTGGATTTGTATAGTAAGTATACAGTAATATATACATAATGCTGAATTAATTCTAATCCTTTTAATTTTAAGTGCCTTATTGAGCCTTACCAGCCAAAGTGAAGATAATATGAGCAAAACCAAGCTGATCACCTGCTCAGTGTTTGGTTTCATTGATTTGTTAGAAAGCAAAGCCCCCACATTCATTCCACCACTGACCAAAAACTCAGAGAAAAAGGTTATTGTCTGTCCACTTGAGTTCACCCTGTGAGTGTGCTCTGTTGACAGTTGTAATTGCGCGTATTCACTGACTCATGAAATGTATTTGCCTTCCCTCCAGCAACTGTTTTTTTCTACCTGTGGAATAAGACAAAATATCACCGGGCTGTGCGGCGTGGCATCCTTCAGGCATTTTGTTCCGTGAGGTAAAAGCGAAGAGACGGGAGGCTCAGAGGTCTGCAGGAGTTCACTGCAGCAGCTGATGAGCTAGAGCTGATCCTCCAGTCTGAGAAGTGGATGCTTCTGGAAGAAATGTCACAGTGGAAATATGAGTGGATAAAACGCTTTTTGTCTTTTAACATTTTCAAATTTTTTATTGTTAAAGGGACTGTTTGTAAGAATCAGAAATTGCTTGTCAACAGTGACACCTGTGGCCGTTAAGTCAACTAAAGTCAGCGTCCTGTTGCTCGCACTTGTGCTCGCTCTACATAGACATGAACGACATACACGTCAGCTAAAAGCACAATATCACTCTATATTTCAGCTGCTTGGCAGTAATGTTTTGGCTTTTCCTGCTTCAGCCTCCCGACCGCGGCCGGAGGGAACAGGGGAGACACCGGAGTTTTGGTCGGAGACGATAACGTTTCTCTCTGCGGAGTCCCGTCACTTCACAAGACACGGGAAACCTCTGTTGGTCTGGAGGAGCTGCAGCAGTTATTTCTGCATAAACGTCCACTGTACATTCACTAGATATTCTCAGAGCTAAACTAACTCTTCTGTAGTGTGGAGTGTGCGCTCATGCACGTGAGAGTGGAGCGAAAGAGCGAGAACGAGCGTGGTGTGTGAGTGAAGGCAGACCGCGGCCAACACTGTTTAACAGACGGGCTTCACTAGATACAACTTTGTGGTTTTGGTGCTTCCATGTAGTTTGTGTTGGAGTCTGAGTCTGAACAGCGTAGCCACACGCTAGCATGCATGGGACACCGACCCGCAATGATTTATACTTGTAAGAAGTTACAAACAGTCCCTTTAATGGAAAGCAGAAAAGAAAGAAGAAACAGAAAACTTGAACCTCAGTGCTGCTGTGGTGATGGAGACTGGCTGCATTCTCTTCCGGCTTCTTTTGACACCTGTGGTGGATTTACAGCTGCCGGTTGGCTCAGCCTCTGTAGAGTTGCTCCTTTGAGGTAGACAGCTCATCAAGAGAAATGACAGCTGTTGGGGGCAAAGACTTGGCCAACCGAGAGGAGGTGAAACTAACAATACACTTCGATGTGCCAAAAGTTGAATATTGAAGCTTGAATAGAAGGCCAGTGAAGGCATGGGATATTTGCAAACTCTAACCATCTAACCACAGTAATGGGAGCTGTGTGTATGTGTGAGAGAGATGACAAATGAGAGAGACCGAGAAGCCCCGCAGAAGGCACAAGGAAGTCTAAAAGCATCAGGCGAGATCTCAGGCAGGGTTGAATCAATGAGTAGTGCCAGTTTTCTGAGACAATAAAACGAGCCCGCTGTCTCAATTGCCTGGGAACTACTTAAAAATTCTCACTTCGATTTATTTGAGGAGATGGGCCACATCGAGGCTAAATGCAGTGAGCCGGGACATCTGCTCTCTATAAGACAATGAAATGTCCTCATAGACTCTTTTTCTTCGGAAAAAATGAATGAATCCAGACTCAGCAAAAAGCTTTAATGTAAAGGTTATTACAACGTCTGTATGTTGTTACAATAAGAGCTGTACGATGGTTGGCCAGATCAGTAACTCAAAAAGTCGACATAATGACAAATAAGACGCACAAAAGCAATGATACTTCAAAGGGTAAATGAACACTGCTGTCTCGTAGCTCACTATGGCTGAATCCAACCGTCCACTGTCTTGACTTGGAGACTGGGCCCTTGTGGACTTTGGTCATACGTGTTCACCATCATGACATCAGGTCTGCACTGTGCAAAACCATATTAAGAGTCTTTTTTTTTTTCTTGATCTGGGTACAAAAAGGAATGAAAGGTAGAATGCAGGTATTGTTTGACTGGAGAAGATTCAATACTACTTGGTATTGCTTTTTTCTGTCGACACCTTAAAGGTATCGAGTACAGATACCCGGCCCTATGTAAGCCTCGCTACATGAATGAACCTCGCCTCAAAAAACAACAAAAGAGTAATATTGTGCTCTCTAACCATTTCTCTAGAAGTGGTGTGCTTGAGGTCCCTTGCAGACTTCATGAATTGTGGATTTGGATAGCCCTGGGCAGTTGTTCCAAATATAACTATATATATAGTCATTTATTTAGTATCGTTGATTGTTTTTGGTCCTTTAATTAACCAGGATCCCTCGTTGATTCCTCAGTATGTGTAATCATCTTTTGGCCGCTCCTGTTAGGGGTCGCCACAGCGGATCATTGATCCGCACATTCATTTGGCATTGGTTTATATGCTGGTTGCCATTCCTGACGCAACCCTCCTGTGGGGATAAACTCCACAGTGTGTGTAATCTTAGTATTTACTGATAATAATAGATGAAACTAGAATGGCACCCGGAGAGCGCAGCCCTCCGCCAAGGTGCCTTGACTCTCTTATGCAGCAGCCTAGTTATGTCTGTATAACGTTACACTACGTTGTCTCTCATCCCGTCATCTACCGCTTTGTTCTTTCTCACCGCCGACGGCCAGCAGCTCCCGCACACACATCCACACACGTATCTCTCTTCTCTCAGAAGAAGGCGGGGTCATGTGTCATCAAGGCGTCATCAGTTACACTGCGCATGTGTTACTCTGTGGTTAAAATGCTCAGGCTGATCGGAATTCTTAAAATTATTCCTGAATCCGGATCATGATCCGGATCGCTACCAAAATCTAATGGATTTAAAAATGTAATTCAAATCCACCAGACAGACAGACAGACAGACAGAGCTGTTGTTATTACCTATGTCTATTTCCAAAAATAAATCTGTTGGAAACGGGCAGGTGGAAACACGTTTCCTGTTGTGCATTGACATGCAACACGTTGTCCTCCCGACTCGTCACATAAAAACGCTTTGTCACACCCTTTGGTGTCACTTTAGGTTTAGACAACAAAACCACTTAGTTAGGTTCAGGAAAAAACGACATGGTTTGGCTTAACTATGTTTGCAATGTGAAAATATAACTGAACGTTGTGAACGTGATTGTAACGGCTGATTGCGACGTGAAAGTGAAACTTAACACACGGGACACAAACAGCGGCGTCTGGGATGAAAGCCTTGTGTTTGTTGGACCCATCACCTCCCCTCCCACCCATCCTGTGTTTTTTCGCTCTTTAAACTACTTCACCTCAGTCCCGACGCACTGTCCCTGAGAGTTTACTGTTGCCGCGGATGGGTTTACATTGTCACTCTCTCACTCACTCATCTTCATCCTCTTATCCGGGGTCGGGACTCGGGGGCAACAGCTCCAGCAGGGGGCCCCAAACTTCCCTTTCCCGGGCCACATTAACCAGCTCTGACTGGGGGATCCCGAGGCGTTCCCAGGCCAGTGTGGAGATATAATCTCTCCACCTAGTCCTGGGTCTTCCCCGTGGCCTCCTCCCAGCTGGGCGTGCCTGGAACACCTCCCAAGGGAGGCGCCCAGGCGGGGGGCGGGGGGCGGGGGGGGGGGGGGGCGTCCTTACTAGATGCCCGAACCACCTCAGCCGGCTCCTTTAAACACGAAGGAGCAGCGGCTCTACTCCGAGTCCCTCACGGATGACTGAGCTTATCACCCTATCTCTAAGGGAGACGCCAGCCACCCTCCTGAGGAAACCCATTTCGGCCGCTTGTACCCGCGATCTAGTTCTTTGGGTCATGACCCAGCCCTCATGACCATAGGTGAGAGTAGCAATGAAGATTCCTCTCACCCCTCACTCGCCAACAAGACCCCGAGGTACTTGAACTCCTTCACTTGGGGTAAGGACTCATTCCCAACCCGGAGTAGGCAATCCACCGGTTTCCTGCTGAGAACCATGGCCTCAGATTTAGAGGTGCTGATCCTCAACCCGGCCGCTTCACACTCGGCTGCAAACCGATCCAGTGAGTGCTGGAGGTCGCAGACCGATGATGCCAACATTGCAACACTACATTACATTGTAGTTAACGGAAAGCCCGGTGCGTCTCATAGGCTACTGGTGCTAAAGCGCACTTTGTGCAGCGTTAGAAAATGCCGACGCCCGTGACAAAGCCTCAGTATTTGACACCCTGGGAATGAGAGCAGGCTATGACACGATACAGACATTTGTATATATGAGACAAGCAGGAACGCTTCCTCCCATAGAACTACAAATCTGAGAGAACAATCTGATTGGATTCTGAACTGCTGTTTCCAACGTTAAGAGTGATCTGTGAGCTTTTAAGCATTGTAAAGTGAACATCCACAATTCCATGATGATGGCTGGAAGATTGTGTGATACGATTGAGAGCTCCAGAACAACTTCTTAATTGACTTTGTGGTGAGATTGTTTTCTCACCTACATAATAGGAGCCACAGTGGGGGGGCGGCTGAGTCAATTAAGAAGTTGTTCTGGAGCTTTCAATCACATTACATCATGTCACAGCTCAGTTCCAGCATTAGATGATAAACACTGGTGTTTAAAATCATCAAAACACACTTACTTTGGACAATATTGGATGCATTTGAATAAAAATAGTATTAAAATACATACAAGTAATATTAAATACATAACTTTCACAATTTATTTCAGTCCTTCTTTTGATTCTTTGACACAGATTGAACGGGGGAAGTTCATTGTATAACACGATGCCTTTACACACTGTTGTCCTTTGTTTAAAGACGACCGATAGATGGAATGATCAAAGCCAGAAACCACCGCAGCATCACAACCTGTGTCCTGCTTCCTGCTGTCTTCCACTGAGAGTCTCCCAGCAGCTTTCCTCTGTGAATAATTCCCACTGAACTATTTGAACTGTTGTCTGTTTCTCTCTTGTTAACTGCCACAGCGGACCGAAGATGAAAACACACACAACATTAGCAAATCTCTCGCCTATTTGTCCATATGCTCAGGCACATTAAAATCACCCATAATTCCTTTCTCAAGCCATTAAACTGTTTGCTTTTTTTTTCTCCAGCAGTAACCTATGTGTCCTATCTGTGATGCGCATAACTCCATCCTACAGCTGATTTCCATGTTGTTTGTAATGAGGGGACGTGTAGAGACAGACAGACAGCTCTGTTTCGCTAACAGGCCCAGCGGTAACAAGCACTATGCTAATCGCAGTCCTAATGAAAGCATATCTCCAGGCCCGATTCAGTTGGAGAATAAATGCCTTCATTTAACTCAGCATGGGGGCCCTGTCACTGGGAAAATGCAGTTTTTAAATACACAAGCGGCATGGCACAGCTTGGCTTTTCTACATGGGAAAACAATTTGTTGTGACTGTCAGTGAGCAAGGTAAAACAACGGCGCCGAGCCCCGCCCTCCTACACAAAAAAAAAGCATGCAAATATACTTGTTGTTATTCAAAAGCTGGATTTTCCCTACGAACGGAGAACACAGGAAACCCTTTAGTCAGACACAACACAGGTGGCTTCCTGTCACATTTGAAACATGTTTGCTTTTTCACGTTAATCCTCCAGTAGTAGTAACAGCCCCTCTCTCACTCACATCAATGTGTCAGCTCCTGCAGATGGCTTCTCCAGATACGTTTGTGATTTTTGGATGATAGCACATCTTATCTCACATGCTCCAACACTCACCTCAGTGTGCATGTGTAGTCAGTGTGTAAAGTAGAGGAGACGGAAGCACATGAAGACAAAGATTCCATGTGTGTGATGCAGATCTGATAGTCTTTCCAGAGAGATAAGCCCAATGAATGGCTTTCACAGTGACGAGTCTAAGTTGAATGTGTTTCTAGGTGTGTGTGTGTGCGTGTGTATATTTTATCTTGTGGGGACCTAACTCTGTTTACACAGTCACATTGTGGGGACTTGCCTTCCTTTTGGGGACAAAATGCTGTAAATCATTCCATTTTAGGGTGAAGACTTGGTTGAAGGTTAGGGTAAGGTTAGGTTTAGGGCAGGGTTAGTATTAGAATTAGGCAAGTAACGGTTAAATCTGCAGGAAATGAATGTAACTCAATGTAATGTCCTCTAAAGTGATGGAAACACAACTGTGTGTGTGTGTGTATACACGTGTCAGCAGTTAGCTCAGAGTGACTCTCCAGATAAGCCTTATTCCATCTGAGTAACCTTTAATTAACTGAAAGGAATAGTTAATGAATAGGAGGAAGAGAGCATTGATAGTGTGTGTGTGTGTGTGTGTGTGTGTGTGTGTGTGTGTGTGTGCGTGTGTGTGTGTGTGTGTGTGTGTGTGTGTGTAATGAGACAGAAGTGTGTTTTATTTCTTAGCCCTTAATTCCATTTGTTTTCTTGGAATATTGCCAGACGTCCCTGTTGATAACCAGACATTGTTCTGCTGTATGTATATGTGTTATTATATCCTAATCCTATAGCCTAAGTTATTGTTTCCTCATGGATATGAATAAAAGATGCTTGTGTGTTCATGCATAAGCATACGTGTGTTCAGAGTGCCTACGTAATTGTAAGCGGGGGTGTTTTTGGGGGATTCTGTGGAGTAGTAAAAGTGACAAAATTACATAAATAAATAATAGAGCGAGTAAAATTAATTCAAATGTATTGTACAATTTCTAAATTGTATGAGTTAATACAATTTTAAAATACACATTCTTTTTTATTCATTTTTAAAATTAATTTCTTTCATTATAATTATTTAGTCTTCCATTTATGTTTACTGCTTTAAAAAACACAAAAAAACGTCCCCTTTGCCCATTTCAAACACATATTTAGAACCATTTCGTCTACAAATCCTTTCCTATTTTTATATCAAACTTCCCATTTGCTGTCCCATAGCACCACAGAGCATTTAAGAGGTGTGTCAACCAGGATCTCCGTTCCAATTCTCACTTATGGTCCCGGGTAGTGACTGAAAGAACGAGATCATGGATACAAGGGGCTGAAATGAGTTTCCTACGCAGGGTGTCCGGGCTCACCCTGAAAGCTTCCCTGTGGAGTTGTTTGACCTCTAGCAGCACGATGGGGCTGATTTTCAATCAATTTTCAATCCCTGTTTTGTTCACCTCATCCATGCGCAAGAGGAAGCACATACATGCACATGGCCAGTCCTACCAATGGTTTCATATTATTCCACTGATAAACAGGTGACAGTAATATACCGAGATACCAATTTGGCAATGCGCCAACAAAGACAGTGAAGACGAAGACTTCAAGCTAGTACACATGGATGAAAACAATACTAGATTTAAAACACATAAACAATCAGATTTGCTTGTTTGTTAAGGACAGGACAAGGGCAGGAACCACTTCAAGCATGCTGTGAAGGTGTGGAGGATGCTTAAAACCACAGCATCATCGCAATATTCCAATTAAGTGGTGTATTTACGTAGACTACAGAGGTAAATGAGCTCATGGTAAATGGTAAAGGGACTTGCATTTATATAGCACCTCTCTAGTCTTCCGACCACTCAAAGCACTTTACACTACATGTTGGTGTCAATAATAATGCTGTTCTTGCTTTTGGCGTGTCATTTCACTCCATGTAGTCTGTACTGACTACAATGTAAATGCATCCGTGTTAATATGCTACGCTCAGATAGAGAAGTAGAATAAAAAGTGAGAAGGACTGCTTGCGGGTGGCGGGTGGGTCAAAAAACACAGGACTTTCAAGCAGGAGACCAATGTTCGTGTCTCAGAGTGTTGTTGAGTTATTTTGAAGCAACGTTACGTTAGTAACATTACCGACGTTAGTGATGTTTGTGACGTGTTCTCCCTACTAATGTTATGTTGTTTACATACGTATTTTACGTACTTATTAAAAGCCCAACCATGATGTTTTTCTGAAACATAACTAGGTGCTTTTGTTGCCCAAACATACCGTGACCATTTCACGTCAACCCCGTGGTGTGAAATGACACATGAAAAGCCTAAATTATACACTTTCCCATGAGATCAAGTTGGCTCGCTATAGTGTGACGGACTGGCAAGCCAATCAGCTTGACCTCAGCACCTGTTGCTAAGGTCGCGGGCAACAAAACTATGGTAACGGCTGCAGTCAGGTTTAGGCAACGAAACTATTTAGTTAGGTTTAGGAAAAACGTCATGGTTGGGCTTAAAATATATGTACGTAAACTAAGTAAAGTAGTACATCAACAACGTCACATAAGTACAAATAACACGTCACAAATGTAACTTCAAAATAACTCAACAACACTTTTGGACACAAACAGACATGAACACCGGTCGCCTGGTTGAAAGTCCCGTGTTCGTTTGGCCCACCATGAGTCTCTCTCACCCTTCATTCGTCACTAGAAGAAAGTATGTATTACCGGCTGCTTCATATCCCACTGAACTGGAGCTGCTGTGAGAACATTGTTGCATTGCTCCATTTTCCCCTCAACCAAACAAAATGATTTATCTGCCTAGACTTTTGTTGGCATGCACAGATAATAAATGTTCAACGAGAGAATTCAGTTTGACACTTTGAGGTTCAAGGTTCAGGTTTCATCAAACACAAACAGTATTTTAGCCGCATACATATGTAGGCACAAAGGTTGCTCATTAGCATGTATTTTCATGATGTGTGTAGCAGTGTAAATATACTTTAAATTTGCATATTTAAATATAGACGTCTCCTTCTGTTTTCAAAGTAACTCTAACACTGTAAGAAATACGAAGCCTTGTTCAGTGCTGCACTGTAATCTTTGAAGGATGCTGTGGTTTTGTTTCTACTCAGTGTATTCAATTAAAGAAACAAATATTTTTCAAGCAAATACAAATCAATTTGAATCAAATCAAAAAGTGAAAAGTCTTTAAAATCAAATGCCCGTTTGATAACTGAGTCTGAAAACATTTTGTGGCACTCATGTAAAAGGCCAAGCCTGCCAGTGATGAATGGCATGCTATTCAAAAGCCCTCGCTCTGTGGGAACTTGTTTGTTGTTGCTTTACTTTGAAATAGAACATCAATCATGTGAGGAGTGAAAAGGATTTACACAAGCGCAGCCTTAATCTAATGGTCTGCCGCGCAAGGCGATGAAGAAATCGCAAACCAAATTTGACAAAGCCAATTGTCAAAACATTTCCTTCTCGTAGCGTCGGCTTGGTCCACATCGCGAAGCTCAGCTGCAAGACTCCGACGGCAGACTGAAGCCAAATGTAAATGGGAAGCAGAAGAAACGGAGGGAAAGAAAAGTATGTAAACTCTTTCAACCATCCAAATTAGAGGTTTTTATCGGATCAAAGGCACCCCGGCTTACACACACACAGAGACTCACACACACACACACACACACACAGTGAGCATCCCGTTGTGTTTACGGCAGGGCTCACAGCAGTTCTATGTTAATGCCAAATGAGTAGAGGGGAAGGGAGGAGGAAATAAAGGGAAAGAATTAAGCAAGGCTGGGAGGGAGGGATATCAGAGGAGTGATAAGTAGAAATAATTCTCTTCTTCAGCAGTGCTGCACAGACTGACATTGTCAAACAAATTGTCTGTGTGGCTTTAACAATGAAAGGAACTTTTATTTTCTAAGCCTCGGAAGAAAAGGGGAAGAGGGGAGAAAAGAGAGGGAATGAAGTCAAACACATGCATGTGGCCGATATCAGATATTCACCTATCAGTCCCAACCCAGTCACCAGGAAAAGAAATGTTGGCATTGTGTAACCACGGGATATGTTGAATGTCGACGTTTCTCAACCAAAATATGTTTCAAATATACGTTTCATATCAGCCTCGTATCATGCTTGCAGAAACACACAATGCCACGTGGTTAATGGTGGGAAACGATTGGTTCAGTTTAGAAAACAAAACTCCTTGATTAAGGTTAGAAAAAAATCATATTTGTGTTAAAATAATAACACAACAACGTAACGCAACAATGTAATGCAACAACGTAACAAAGCTACCATTACAACATAACTATTGTATATAAAAGATCATGGTTTGTGTTGAAATAATAACATAACGCAACAACGTAACGCAACGTAACGCAACGTAACAACGTAACGCAACGTAACCCAACAATGTAACCCGACAACGTAACCCAACAACCCAACAATGTTACGCAACAATGTAACGCAACAACGTAATGCAACAACGTAACGCAACAACGTAACGCAACAATGTAACGCAACAACGTAACGCAACAACGTAACGCAACAACGTAACGCAACAACGTAACGATCTTGAATAAAAGATCATGGTTTGCGTTAAAATAATGTAACAATGTTACGCAACAAGCTTAGACTTAAAGTTTCCATTTGGTTTCACACAAACACAAACAGCGGCCTCCTGGGTGAAAGTACTGTGTTCGTTTGTTGAAGGAACTCCACATGTTGATCCCCGAACAAAGCTGGTTGCAATAGATGCCTCATAAATTAACCTGAATTGTTTATAATAAAATAGTTTTCCACACAGTCGCAGCATGCATAAATGGTTTATTTTGTTTAGAATATGGATTTTAACGGCCGTAATCGCCATCATGAACCTCCCAGAGAACCTGATATGGAGAGGGCAGAAAAGAGTGCGCAAGAAAAAGTCACGGTAGAGAGTAAAATGTAGACGTGCCAGTACTGCATACCGGTGACTACCACTTCGAGTAGCAAATATTATATTCCATTTATGTCAATAAATCCCCCTAAATCCTACAGACTGGCCCTTTAATATACATAATAGATAGCATTCCTCAATGTTTATCAAGTTAACCAACTTCAGATCACTTTATTTGTGTACAGCTCTTTAGACAGGACCCTTCCCTCATATTTCCATGAACTGTATTCCTTTAATCAACAATTCCACAATTATTTGACTGTAAATTTATAACTCCAAACCCAGAACTCCTATGTGTCCAACATCTATAATAATGTGATCTTAATTCTATTTCACTTTGTCTATTTACATATATGGATGTCTGCTAGTGTGTGTAATCGTATCTTTTTCTTTGTTTTTCTTGTCTCTCTCTCTTTACCATCCTTTTTAATAATTTATTCTCTTCTCAAGATTGATTAAGGTTTACATTGGAGGGTGCCAATAACAAGCCCCTTTCTTTATATGTGTAAACAAATAAAATCTAAAATTTAAAAGTTGACATAGAGAAAGCAAAAACTAACTGGAAGGGAAAGGTCAGTGACAGTCAGGGTCAGCACCTGCGTTTGTCTCTGCTTTTCTCTCCTTTTCTTTTTCTCTGGACTTCTCTCTCACCCCTCTCCCCTCTCCCCCTCCCCAACCTCTCACACACACACACACACACACAGAGACACAACCACCTCTCAGTCAACAAAATAAAGCCATGTATTTCCTGTTGTCGGGAACTTAGGTGGACTGCTGACCTATAGCTGTAACAGGCCTTAAGGGGAGCTGTGATCGCTTTGCTCTTTGAAGGTTGGACTCTTGCCTTCGTCTTGATTATACAGTAGGAGGCATTTCAGCTCAGCATTACAAGGAAAACATCCGGGGGTTTGTCTCTTGTGTGCATCTGAAAAACTCATTCAGTCACAATTTGTTAGGTTTGGTTGATATTTCACTGTAGCAGAGAAGTGAAGACTCTCTGCTGCACTGTAGCCGTCTAACACCGAGGGTGTTGGGGAAAGTGAAATGTCATGATTACCAAATTAGGATGATGCAATAGTGAATATCGGTAGTATATATAGAGAACAAAGGGTGGAAAATATGAAGGACGTCTTACACCGTTATGAGAGTACGTACTTCCACAATCTTTTCCTGAGCCTCACCAAGTAAACCTCTGTTGGAAGTTCATTTTGAAAAGACACTATGCATGTAACGAGTGGAAACTGAAATCCACGACAACTGACGTTGGATGGATACCTCATCATGTTCTCATCCCAACTCATCACATACCAACGCTTTGTCAGATCTCTCAGCGTCACTGTTCGACCGCATGTTAACACGTGCTTAATGTTCTGAATTACATAAAAACACTTTTATTGTTCATGCAACAAAAAAATTTAACAAAACAACATGGTTGGGCTTAAAATGACTAAGTTTGTAAAGTGAAAATGAAAGTGAACATTGGGAACAGGGGACACGAACAAACAGCTGATTGTAAAGTGAAAGTGACACGTAAAGCCTGGGACACACCAGGAACGTCAGCAGTGCGTGGCGGCTGCGTTACCTGTTGTTTTTTATTTCGACGTCCGTGTTAACAGGTTAGAATAGGGCGTCTCAGCTGCGTCTCTTCTAGAGAATAGAAGTCTCGCCTATTGTTGATGCGTGTCGCGCGTGTTTCACAGCAACAACAGACAAAGTGATCAATTTACTGTATATTGACATCATACTAGCAAGATTACTACAGTTTTGATGTCTATCTGTAGAATATGTTACGGAGATGAAAAAAAGTAAGGACTTATTTTTAAATCAACACTTCCTGCTTTCATTTCAAAATAAAAGCCCTCAAGCGTTTTTTCTATTGACAGAATTCCTTCATTTGTTAACACAAGGCTTTTATTCTGAAATATGTGCCGGACAGTGTTCTAGAACATGCAGTGACTTGGAGAGCTCCATGATTGAATATAGTATGGAGTTTTAATTGTGGATTATTACTATTATTGACAAATTACCACACATTTCTTAACCTTTCTCTGTCTAAAATAAATATAAATGATATTTATAATGAAATGAAATGGACATTAAAAGGCAAACACTATGTAGAAAGAAAGAGCTGACAGCAGCAGAAGAAACGCAGCAGACAAGCAGCTGAAATGCAGCACGTGTGTATGCCCAACGCGTGAATCACGCAGCCGCCATGCCACGCAGCCGCCACGCCACGCAGCCGCCATGCCACGCAGCCTGCACGCGCTCCTGACGTTCCTGGTGTGTCTGGGGCTTAACACAGGACAGGACTTCGCCCAGGAGACCGCTGTTCATGTCCCGTGTGAAACCGCAAGTCAAAGTTGAATTATTTATCACATAACTTACGTTATTAAGTCATTGCACTTCCGGTGTTATTTTAACACGAAACGTGATCTTTTCCTAAAGCTATATAGTTCTATTCCTGCTAACGACCCCACAGAGGTTAAATTCCTGGGTTCCCCTACCATTCAGCCAGAACTGAAGAAGCTTTTCGGATGAGAAGTGAAACGTCTTCAACAACCTGAACCAAGTCCAGGTGCTGCTGATTTAACCCTTCCTCAGATACTATGACCTGGATGACTGAGAACCTTCACAAACATTTTTCCTAAAGCTAATTACATAGTTTTATTTTGAAAAGACTGGAGCGGAAATTGACACGTATGTCACGTGTTTCTGGAACATTCTTAAGAAAACGAACAAAAAATATGTTGTATAAAGTCGTGCTAAAAAAAAAAAGGGATATTCGTGTCTATGTACACCAATCAAATAGATTAAATTTGGTGACCGATGCCAAAGGGTGCGTTGGTATCACATGGCGATGTTCGTGACAAATGGTCTGTAATTTACACTGTGGGAATGAGAACGGGCTGGGTACGTAGAGCATCATAGTTTAAAGCGTAGGGCTACTGACCAAGCTGCTGTATTTGATAATATGTTAGCTTTATTTGTTATTTGTATATTTTCTTTACCATCAAGATAAAGATGTTGGGGTGTCGTGGTAACCTACCTGGTAGATTGGGCGCCCGATATATCAAGGCTGAGACCTTACCGCAGCGGCCCGGGGTTTGAACCCGACCTGCGGCCCTTTGCTGCATGTCCTCCCCCCCCCCCCTTTCATCACTGTCACTGTCACTGTCATTAATGGCATAAAATCCCCTAAATTAATCTTAAAAAAAAAGATGATGATTTTATGTAATAATATTTCACAAAAGTTTCATGATATAAGAAGATGAAGTGAGAGGTCATCATAACAAGACATTTTTTAGTATTACCTACATACTGTGTAGAGTTTGGAAAATCCAGTTACAGTCGTTTGACCAAACAATCCCAATTCACAGTCCTCTCTTTAACTAAATCACATGATCACATTTTTTATATATATATATAAATATATATATATATATATATCTATCTGTCAAATTTAATGCAATTATAACGCATTAATGCAACTTTTGGTTGTAGGGGGTTCAGTTTTAAAGCTACAGTGAAGATACTGGTATCATATGAAACTAAAATCCATTGGGAATCCATCGATACCAACCATGTCATACTAGCTTGTCATAAAAGAGATTAAATAACGCTCCAAACTTATGCTAAATTTTGGCAAGGAAGAACTGTCATTTTCAAAGGGGTCCCTTGACCGCTGACCTCCAGATATGAGAATGTAAATGGGTTCTATGGGTACCCACGAGTCTCCCCTTTACAGACATGCCCACTTTATGATAATCACATGCAGTTTGGGGCAGTTTTTTATGCTAAATACAGTACCTGTGAGGGTTTCTGGTCAGTATTTGTCATTGTTTTGTGTTGTTAATTGATTTCCAATAATAAATATATACATACATTTGCATAAAGCAGCATATTTTTCAACTCCCATGTTGATAAGAATATTAAATACTTGACAAACCAACTCAACCGGATCAAACCAAATCCTGTTTTTTTTTGTCTTCTGTATCCTTTCAGGAGGACTTTTACTAAAATCCTCACCTCTGTAAATCAAAGAAGACTGAATGTAGGATGTGAATTCAGACACTCAGGTAACGTTGATAAGGAATACAATCCTAAAGCATGATGGTGAAGATAACCCATGGGGCAGACACTGGCCTTTAATAGGGTTTAATGGAGATCCATAGACTGCATTAATGTCCACAAATATTTTAACTTTTTTGTGGTTTTGTTTTTATAATCCATTTAAGAAAAAATCACTTTTAAGCAAATGCAAATCAATTTGAATCAAATCAAAAGTCTTTAAGATCAAATGCCTGTTTGATAACAGAAAGCCCATACGGGTCAGGGCCTGGAATATGTGCATTTGATTTGCACAGGCAGGTGTGAATGTCCATGTGTGTGTGTGTGCGTGTGTGTATCGGTTGCAACCAGTGGAGTTGAGTCTATTCTTGGCGGGCCAGTGTGTCAGGCAGCTCAGATAGGCAGTGACAGCTCACCTGCGGTGCATAGGGCACCGCTGGCCTGCAGGCAGACAGAAGGGGGGCTGGGTGGTGGGGGTGGTGGGGCGGTGGCGATGACATGAACCCAGCATGACTCACCCACGGAGACACACACAGCGGGGGTTAACACGATCACATTACTTACTGCACAGCACAGGTGGGGGATGGAGGCGGCGGTGGGAACCGCGGACGACGTGCATCGCCTTTGATGAAAAAGGATGGAAGGCTGGAGAGGAGGAGGAGGAGGAGGAGGGGGGGGGGGGTGACAACAGAGGAAGAAGTCCCAGTGGACACAGATGGATAGAGACGGGTCTCCACTGAGAGGGGGACATTTAGGAGATCAAGGGGAAGCTAAATCTCATATAATACAGCGTAGATATAGAATATGACAAAGGGCCCTGTGGACATCTGATGGTGTTCCCACTTCAGTTCAGCACACCTGAACACACTCAATCTATGTTTATGAGAGCACAACAGAGAGGACTTTGTGTTTGTCCCAACACTAGTTCATATGTGAAGTAATTTCTCTGAATGATTTCAAAAGGAATCCACTGATACATA